>NC_031496.1:18910857-19023685 GCF_000237925.1 Schistosoma mansoni
CTGTTTATTCCCTGTCAGTTAGCATCCCAGATATTTTATGTCTGGCCTAAATAAGCGCTAACCAGAGTTCATTCGTACATTGCAGGATGTCCAAATGAAGTTAATGCGTTCAACAGACGTATACTCTGGGACGTGCGTGCTTGACTGCACGTATAAGCAAGAACCATCTCTGCTTAACTTCAACAATAGTTTCCTTAGAGTCCATATGGTCGTTCTTCACGAAAAACAGAAGTGATGTACGAACGTTTGAAGAAATGGTATTGATAACTAGAACTGTTAGTTTAGTATTTGACAAAAGAAAAAAAAGATACCGGAAGAAATTACGAAAGTTCTACTTTATTGTTAAAATTGATGAGCAAACCGGTTGAAAATAATTTACTTACAAATCATTCATAGACAGTATATTATCTGAAATGAATACATACATGTCCGAGTTGTCATATCTCATAACAGAATAACGAGGTAGGAAATTAAGAGGAGAAGAATCAGTGGATTCAAAGAAACATTGTATGCAAAGAATAAATGAGATAAAAGAATGAAACACATCCTCGTTGACAATTGCAATCATATATTACGATTGTTTTTATGCCAAACCAGAAAGTCTTCACTTAATGGTGCGAAATAAACTGAAAAACACCGACTTCATGGACTGAAGTTACGTTTCTATTAGGCCGTTGTCGAGAGTTTCCTAACTAATTATTATACAAGACAACAAAGTGTGTTGACCGGTAACTGATAGTATTCAACACGTTTCTGAATCACGTAATCCAATAAAGACCTACATTTCAATAAACTAACATACCGTTTCTAGACGGAAATCTACTCCAAACCATAGCTTTGTTCGTTTTTTCCCCCGGAGCGTTTCTACTACATATATGATGAATATTCAAATTTGAAGGGATTTTTCTAATTAGTATAACAAACTGTTTCTATATATCATATGTACTATCATTACATTCTTAAGGAAAGAAAAAATTCAGTCAACAAATGTTTCTTAAATTCGTTAGTGAAATTATTCAAGACATCTGTAAATGATTAAACGGGAAGGAACCAAAGAATGACATCTACAGGACTTTTGATAGTCAGCAAACAACCGACTGTTATTTTCCCTCTAGTTTTAAACTTTTTGACTAACTCAACTCACTACAATATACAGAATGTAACCTGAAACTTCCAAGTATCTTGAAAGACACAATTTCGTTTAGCAGTTGAGTTCCACTGATTCACTTGTACAAGATTCACCGTGAGTTTGAATTTATTGTCAGTTCGTGATAAAAGTTACCTTTGATTAAAGTAAAATCTCTATTAAACCACCCAAGTTGAAGAGAAAGTTTTACCTCACAAGTAATCAAATAATATATGAAAACAAAGAAAAAGTTTTTAATACAAATTTTACAGAGAAATATAATTAATAATAACACAAACTAATATATAAACACATAGTATTCACGAATGATTGATCATTAGGTAGTAATCAATATCATATGTGTCAGGTCCTTCTAAGTGCAGATCGAATACTATCGACCAAGTTGCTATGTGACTACTAGTTTAGGTGACTCGATAGTGTGTGCACTATGTTAAGATAAGATGATAGTAAATTTGCATGACAACAATTTAAAATTCTAATTATTTCACTAGAAGTTTAAATGAATATTATTTAATCACTTACTCATAAGTTAAATGTTCAATTAAACAATAAGATAAATTCAATGATTTTAATTGGCACGCCAATTCGTGGTCCACTAGTATTAACGCCTTGATTTTACGGACTCGCAGTTTTGTTACACAAAATTTGTCACCGAGACTGCGCACATCCTGCTGCTCCCAGGCTAGCATAGATAAAATCGTTTGGCCTGTAACCTCTACTCTTATAAATCGGACCGGGGACGAGTTTTAAGCACCTCCTCGCTGTACCTTGACGTAGGTGTCTTTAGACGCTTCCGCGAACGCGAATGGGACATATTTTACCTAGCTTTTACCCAAAACTTTCCCATCAAATTAAAAAAATTTTATTCTCTTTTAATTGAAACTGATAGTTAAATGTTATGTTCCGTTAAGAATAGTGAATGGTAACTTTGGGGATCCATTTGTGAGCCAATACTGTGTAAATAATTTTTAATCGTATGATTGCTAAATAACTAAACTACTTATATTCATGTTCCCCTTATTGAAAGCTTTATTTAGAAGTCTAAACTATTGTTATATGATTTACCATTCCTGAATTATGACCTGTCTGTTATTTACTATCTCCCTTATTCACAGCCACATTTAGCTAAATCTTGGACGAATGTTATTTTCTATTTTATGGACGATGTGGTCTGTTTGATTGGTATATCAACTCAGTGTGTTTGAAATATAACGATTAATACCGCAGAGGCTGAGATTGGTGTTTTGGACTTAACTGGCTGGGCTAGGCAGAAGGCAGAACCGACAAGTGTATCATTGGTCCGATCGATAATTCACTGCTTTCTAATTGGCGGTATTATCACATTATACATTAATAGGGCATCTAGGCGGTTCACAAGATATAACATTAAACTCAGTGTAATATATAATTATCCTAACCCAAGTACAAGTATGAACTTATAAAATTAAAAAGTGAATTTGATCGAAAAATAATTTATAAAGACTGGTCTAAATTTAAACGAATAATTTCATAGTAGTTGGACGCCGATTCGATGTCAGTCATAAGAAAGAAGGAAATCATATTTATAAATATTTCAGCTATTAAACGTTATGCTCAACAATCTGCTTCAAGTGTTTTCTAGGAAAAACTTGGACCAGACTATTGAGCATAAAATTAGAATTACTTTTAATTCAATCGCTGAGATGTTTACAAATATAGTTTTCTCCCTAATTCTTTAAAGACTCGTTTCCTGATGACAAATATATAAAATATGCTAGCGCTTTTATCACTGAAAAGTAAAGAACTAGGCATAAAAGTGTCGGTGTGACAATAAACTCCTTTACTAAGATTTGCAGAAACCATAAATACTCAAAGGTTAACATCTGACATTTTTAGTTGATAGAAATGTACAGTGTGAATGTTTTTTTCATTATTTCATGGTGAATATATTTACAATACAGTGACCTTGAGTCGAAAGCTTTTTTCTCTTCACCTTATGTTCTCAAAAACTTTTGATTATGTTGTATAATGCGACTACTATCTGCATTATATATAATCTTCCATATCTGCAGTATACCAAAATCACCGCTTTAATAACTTACAAAAACTCCATCAAAACTCTGAGTTAAACCACATCACAGTTTTACAATTTACCTAATTGTTTGCTTTCTAATTTCTAGGTGTTGTAGATGTAGAAAATAACAAGCTAAAACAAAAATAAGTTCCATAAAAATTTCATTTCTTGCATTGTTTAAATTTGCAAAAGAAGCTAGTTACGTGAAACATATCCTTATAGCTATAAATGGACGTCATTATGGATTAACATTAGTCGCTGTATTATATAATATGATGTTTGTTTGTGATCTAAGTTGTTAGCTAAGCATATGCTTCATTCTTTTAGGATTTTATTACTTCAATAATATTTCACGGATCACATGTACCGAAACAAGATTTTCAAGGCTGTCAACTCCCCTGAGATTCACTTACCAAATTAATATCATCGACTTGACATTATACTGCTTATTTTAAACCTAATAATGCCGTCCAGCTGCCAAACCAATTTAGCTGGAGTAAGGTCTGAATCTTTGTTCTGAAGAAGTGGCTTACATTAAGTCACGAAACGTCAGAAATACAAATTTTCTACTCATTGAGATACAACAAAAAATTTATTTATTATTAACTTTGAGCAAATGGTTGAAGATAAACTATTCAACTAGTAGGTTATTGCTTATTTTCAGCTATATATATATATATATATATATATATATATATATATATATTGAACAGCTACTCTTACCTCTAAGTAATTCCTAGAAAGATTGAGGAATCTCAGCGTCACATAAAATGCAGATAAGTCTGGTAAAGATAAGTCTGGTAAATACTTCAACTGACAAGCTTCCAAAGTAACAGAATGGCCTCCTGAGTAATATGAATCCAACAATTTGACTTGTTCGGGTTTTATATATGTTGCTGTAAGATTTTCGTGAAAATCATTACCATTAATTGACCATCAATAAATAGGACGAACTTAACGGAATTATTACTTTTTTAAATTTGATAATTAGAAAAGCTACCATATAAACAAATGTGTTTCAAACTTGAATAGTCTTATAACTAAAACCTGAAGGAGTAAGGTTTCATTTCCAAATGTAGTAAAATAATCAATCAACTAGCAGGATATGGAAATGTCTACAACCAAAGTTTAATATACTGTATGACTGATTACTGGTGTTACTGGAATATTTATTCTCTCTTTCTAAAGTGACTGGGTGAATAACTTCGCGATTGATAGTCATGTTTTGAAAAACTGGGATAAAACGATTGGTTGCTTTGTAAACCAACACTACCTGAAACTATGTTACATATCGAAGCACTGATCGAATTGCAAAAAAAGTCTCATAATTACCCAGTCAGTATAGAGAAACAGTGTATGAAGTTATTGTCCTTTATTATGGACTTTGTCAAGCCTTATCTTACTGAAAGCTCTATCTATTTAAAAATCTCGAAGTGATAATATCTGGAATTTATTTTATCACTATTTAACTTTAAGAACAAATGGTGTTCTATACCCATTCAACCACATTCAATTCAGGTGTTTTATAAATATCCATCTACTTTCATTAACTTCATTATTTTTCACGGTTTATTTGTTGATGAATATGGACTACTAACAAGACCAACTGATGCTACTGTCTCTGTAATCGATTGATTATCTTCCCCACTCGTACTTTAATACTTGAAGTTTTTTGCATGGCATTTAAACCAGTTATTGTTGCATTAAGACAAGGCTTCGCTTAGTGAGAATGTAATTCAACCTATATGTTAAATATTGTTGAGTATGCACCCTGGTATCTTCAGTACGATCTTAAACCTTACATATTTTCTTACAAATAAGGTACCAAGACTCATGTTGGTGGCCAAGTGTGAACTTCTGGGTTAAGAATCTCCTTAGCTCTATTCATTTTCATCTTATTATTCAAAAGGCACACACGCCGAAATAGGCTGACCAATTTTCTTACCTTAGAAACCAACATTACTATGTTTCAAACATCTGCAACACTACGATACTTTAATGTGTTTCTGAGATTTACGTACAGTAATAGAACTGTGCTGAAAATAACCCATGATCTACTAAAATAAAACTAAGCACATACTAGGGCATAAGTTTGCAGTTTCTGATAACAACTAGAAATATCTCAGTTAGGTTACGAGCGATAAATAAACTAAATCTGTTTAGTTTCATGATACTTACTAACCACCACATCCTTTGATTCATGTTATGAAACTACTTGTTGACTCTTGATTTAAGAATAACCGTTTCTTTTCGTTCTCCAATTGGCTAAGAAATTATCCGTGTGAAAGACCATGAAACATGTTTTAGAACACTACATACTATATTCTAGTTCAAACTTCTTGAAAGTTTCGGTAGGTCAATAAACTTCTCTGTCTTGTCCTATAAAGTTTTAAATAGTGAAATTAAAATCTATGCCGGAAAATGACCATTAAACTTAAAAATATTACTATTTATTAATGTATGTAAATGTCAACTAGTAAATGTGTCCGATATTCTAACACTCTACTTACATTTGTTTATTAAAGAAATGAATTCGAGTAGTTAGAAAATCTATTGAAAAGTACATAGATATTTGTATAATTTCCACCAAATTAATACCATAATAATTCACTTGGTATTGTTTGCTTGTATCTTCTCATTGTTGTGTAGGATTGCAATTCATCAGCCTCTTGTTGGCATATGTGCATCCTGTGCATATTGCCTCAATATTGCCTCAAGTCACAAGCTTTATAAGCAAAGATTAGTAGTGACTGGCAGTGGAATCCAGAACTCACGTTTCATCCTATTTGGAACTCGTCAGCTGGATGAACTGGCATCCCAGAATTGATGTTCACTGCGGGACTTGAACCTAGTGCCGTTCACTTCAAACGTCATCACGTTATCCACCTAGCTACCGAGCAGGTGGCTATCAATCCTCGGAGTCCTGGAGTGAATATCAATTCTTGGATGTTGTTTCACCCAGCTAATGAGTTCTAAATAGGACGAAACGTGAGTCCAAGATTCCACTGCTAGCCACTATCCATATTTGCTTATAATATCATAATGCTTTTTATAGATAAATAGATTTTAATTAAAATCAAGGTAGTAAGTTTCCAATTCTAAACTGAATCTTATATCACTTCTATTATTTTTCTTTTCTATCAACTAGTTTTATATATTCAATTTGTACATCATATATTCTTTTCTAAGAAACTTACTTTGACAAAATTCATTAGATTTCAGATTCTCTTGAAATCTTATCAGTTTCATTGTATTATCTTCAGATGAACTTCAATTAGATAATAAACACAAATTATTCATTCATTTAATATGTAATTATAACTTACTTATACCAAATTAGCTGATTGTAGTTCATTTTCTCTTTTAAAACAATTACATAATTCACTTGATATTTATCTAATGATTGTTGAAAATTTCTTGGTACTTTCTCTATTGAACATTTTATATCCGTATCAATAGTTTTAGTTAAAATAGTTCTTAATTCACGAGCTATTAATAATAAACCATGATATAATGGTGTACGTTTTATAGGTTTAGGAATAACTTGTAAAATATCATTAAAATTATTTGCTGAAAATGATCCCCTGGTAATAGTAGATTTTAATTGCTTGTAATCATGTGTTATTTGTGTATGATTAGATATTTGAAAATTATTACAAATTTCAATTGGATATTGATATTCATTATCATTATGAGTATTAGAAGCTTTTCCTTTTCCGCTAGACGTTTCATTGGCCATACCACCTTTTATAAAAAGACAACCAAATGAATTGTTGACAAGATTTGTAACGTCTCCTTGTCGTTTATTTTTAGTTTTATTCATGAAATTCAATCTCGTTCCAATCGAAGAAAATAAATTACTTTGTGAAATAGGTAAATGATTGTTTGAAAATCGGTTCTTTTTTGTGACAGAAATCTTCGTTTTTTTTCCTGATTTATAAACATAATTATCATTTTCTGACAATTTTGACTTGAGAATTTTCCTGGGTCGACGAAACAGTATCAAACCATCCATCATTTAATGAATATTTCTCTAGATTTACTGTTCAAAAATTAACAGACTATGAATTAAAACAAAATTCGTTATTATTGAGTTCTAAATACCACGTGATTATTGATTTTCCAGGAGTGACCTTAGCACTAACAATTTATGCTGATGGTTGCTATAAACAATATGAAATTGACAAACTACAGCTTTTATTTTTGTTAAGTAATCAGTTACTTCAATTATTCGTCATCACCGTTTTGAAACTTTGATCAATAGGCTGTCCATTTTGTAGTTACAAATGTGAATTTAGCAAAAAAATATTAGATGCACTTGATAGGAGTAACAATATGGACCAAAAAGTGATCTTTTTAATGTTTACATAAATTGTAACTAGTAAATTACTTTTACTAACAAAGTCTTTATTAATGTGACTTGATGTGCCAAAATAAATATGCAGAAGAAAAAGAATCTCATAAAGTAAAAATTGTTTAAGTGTTTCAAACTAATGAGGAGACGTTTCAAAGAAAATAAATGGTGAGTAGAATTCAGCAGTCTGGGAAGTTGACTTAATATCACTAAAGACGTAGAACGATAGACGTATTATAATGCCAGTTGAATGAATGATGGAAGTGAGACGACTGAATTTCAGTTTTTAACTCTTAGTCAAAGTTCTATGTTGCTTTGGAGTTATATTAAGATCACCTAAAATATATCGGAATGTTTCTGAAGCATTCGAGCAGATTTCAAAGAAGGTTTATGATCTAGGAATCATTAGGTTTTCCGCTGCTGGGTAGGAGAAAATGATGCATGTACGAAAATAGTTATTATCGTTTGATAAATTACTGATATATGTGAATGGAGGAGTTTCCAGGAAAAAGACTATCAACGATTTCAAGGTCACGAAAGCTAAAATCACCATAGCTAAGTGTGTAAAGTGATATTTTCACATTATGAGGCACATTTCCAGGTCTTCATTACAGTCAGATAGAATGAAGAGCTTTAGTAATATTTTTTGTTAGTATATGGTCGTATGATATTTAGAAGATGGACATTATCAGTTCTATGCGGAAGATTATAAAGAGTCTACCTTTTCTAGCTAGTCACTGCTACCACAAAAGGTGAAGGTGGTTGAGTAATTGATATACTTCCAAAGTATAATAATTATTTTCTGGTCTAACTGTTACTTTTGCTTTTATTTTAGTTGTGATGATACAGAAGGCGGACAAATATTACTCGCAGGTGACAGTTTATGCTACTTGTAGATGAATTATTATGAACCTGATAAGTAGTCATTTCATGACATAAACAAAACAGAGAGATAAGTTTAATGTAAAATTTTAAATCACTAAAAGGATTGATATACAGCTTACTACTTTTCGGTTGACTAATAGCAATGAAATTGCGAAAATAGATAAGGCAGAATAAAAGTTTGCTTTTCAAATAAACGTTTGGTAATTTATTATTATAGAAAATATGTGAATATTAGCTTCAAATATTGCTATAAATGTAGTTAGTCGAAGTATGTCTCACTTGTTTAAGAAACCATATGTAGCATACAAAATGAACTGAATTGGTGAGTCCACTAATTCATCGAAATAACTTTGTAACATCTCTATGCTCTGATGTCTAGAAAAGGTGAGAGAAAATGACTTCATACAGCATATGACTTCTTGAGAATCATACTTTAAAACTTATGATCACCCGTAGCTGTTGTGCTACTTTTAGCTGTCAATAATTTCAAAACAATTTGTACTTAATTAACAAACTCTTACTAATCTGGTTGTCTAGTGAAATTTCAAGAATTTCAAATCTTACCTATGTCGTAATTATGGACCATAACTCATATGCTGCATTTACTTTTTTAATGAATAGTCGCCATTCACTCGATGCTAATGTTTATGGTATAACTGAGATGAGGTTATGTAGTGTTTCTATGAACTAATAACTGTTTTGTACTTGATTCCTGGTTTATTTCGAATTCTAAATACAATAAGTTTGTTTGTGCCGACCTATTTCTATATGGTTTCAATTGCACTGTTTTGGGAATTCATAGTTAATACAATAATTCGAATACTTCTAATCACCATAGGTTACTGTGTTGCTTGTATGAACTAATGATTCCATGTATTTTATGACTGCTTTGATTTTGAATTCCAAATACAGTACATTCGTTCGTGCTCGTGATGGAACGGTTGGATATACATTCAGATTTTAATGCTTTTGAGGATTACATGGAGAGGTTCGAAATATGGGCTATTACCAAGGAAGATGATGAGGATTTTAATTTTGTGGTCCATTTCTTTACATTCATCAGAAAAGAAGCATACAGCTTAATAAAGACTTTGGCATTTCCAGACAAGCGGATTTCACTCCCTTATGCAACTATCAAGAAACTACCACTGGACCATGTAAAGTATACAAATTTCGAATGCAGTAAAGGAGAAAAGATTCAAAAAACAATTCGTCAGGACATCAGGAACTCCACTACTTTACTACGTCGTCGCAGTCCAATAAGTAAGTCAAGGTTATTCAGATAGCAATTCATTAAATTGTGAAATTGTTCACGAAGATGAGCACAAGTTTGGTAAATGCTTGTTCTGTGGATGGTTTCACCCATGTTATTCATGTGTATTTCGTAATTGTAAATGCTTAAAATGTGGTAAAACTGAACACATTCAGTCAGTTTGTAATACCATGATCCATTTCGCTGAAACTAGTGCTAAAATTTGCTACTGTGATCTTACTAAGTTGGATGTTCCCAATGATCACTTATTTTTATCTGAGACTACTAGAAGCGGTATAACGTCACATAACAGTCCAGAGTTGAACGAAATCAAGAATCAGTGTGAGACAAATGTTTCTAATCAACCAACTCCTTATCATATTTCTCGGAAAGCCGATCGCTACTTACGGTAAAAGGTACGTCAACCTTAACGTGGGTTTACGCAAACCCATACACTGGATTTTCGTTGTTGCAGATGTCTCTATGCCAATCATTGGTATAGATCTGTTACAATACCACAATCTACTCATCGACACACGCTCACGAAAGTTAATAGACGGAAACACTAAGTTATCTGTTTGCGTAACTCCTTGTTCTGGTTGCAGGTTATCCCCAGTCACGATTAAGCACACCATAGACCCCTTGTACCAATCAGTACTCGACAAATACCCCGGGATATACCAATCGCAATCGAAATTGCCTTGTGTAACCAGCAATGTTACACATCACATCTTGACTACAGGACCACCTGTATTCTCGAAAGCCCGCCGACTCGCTCCCGAAAAGCTTAGGTTAGCCAAAAACGAACTCGACCATATGATAGACTTAGGGATAATTCGACCATCGAATAGTCCATGGTCATCCCCATTGCACATGGTCCCTAAAAAGGACAGCAACGATTGGCGGCCAACTGGTGATTATCGGCGTCTGAATGCCAAAACCATTCCCGATCGTTACCCATTGCCTCATATTCACGATTTGACAGCTACCTTGAAAGGTACAACTGTCTTTTCGAAAATCGACTTAGTTAAGGCTTATAACCAAATACCGATGGCAACCGACGACATTTCTAAAACCGCCATCATCACTCCTTTCGGTCTTTACGAATTCTTGCGAATGCCTTTTGGTTTAAGAAATGCGGCTCAAACCTTCCAAAGGTTTATAGACCACGTCTTCCGAGGTCTCAACTTCGTACATCCGTATGTTGACGACTGTCTAATAGCAAGTCCGGACAGAGAATCACATCTCAAGCATCTGGACATTGTTTTCGATCGACTCCAAAGGCATGGCATTACTGTCAACATTCAGAAATGCCAAATCGGAACCAACTCCTTAGACTTCTTAGGACACACTATTGATGCTCAAGGCATCCGACCCCTTAGAAGCAAAGTGGCGGCCATTCTGGATTACCCAGAACCGACCACGATCAAGCAGTTGCGAACTTTTAACGGACTTGTAAGTTTCTACAGACGGTTCATAACCAAATGCGCATCCCTTATGAAACCGTTAACCGACCAGCTTCGTGGAAATGCAAAATCAATTAGTTTAGACGACACAGCCCGTAAAGCATTCTCCACAGTTAAGGAACACATCGCTAAGGCAACCCTGCTTGCTCATCAGGACATTCAAGCGCCCATTAGTATCGCCGTAGACGCATCCGACTCAGCAATTGGAGGAGTCTTACAACAATGGGTTAACAACTCGTGGCAACCTTTAGGATTTTTCTCGAGACGGTTGCTAGACGCGGAATCTAGGTACAGCACGTTCGGTAGGGAACTCCTAGCTATGTATTGTGTTGTACGGCATTTCCAACATTCCATCGAAGGAAGAGAATTCACGCTTTTTACCGATCACAAACCTCTTACCTTCTCTTTAAGTTCATCTTCAGACAAGTACTCACCGCGAGAGTCTCGACAACTCGACTACATTTCGCAGTTTACTTCAGATATACAACACATTTCTGAAGCTAACAATGTAGTCGCAGACGCCTTGTCTCGAATAAGTTCCTTGAACAGTTTCCAAGGAATCGACCTTCTTAAACTCGCTCAGCTTCAAAAAGAAGACATTGATCTTCAGCATGAGTTATCCTCGACAACTCTTAAACTAAGTATTAAGCAGATGGGAACAGGTAAAGAAACCTTACTGTGTGACACATCTACAGGTAGGGATCGTCCAATAGTACCAAAACATTATGGACGCAACGTCTTCAATACGTTGCACAATCTTTCTCACCCAGGTGCTCGTGCAACAGTCAAACTTATAGCCGAACGGTTTTGTTGGCCTGGCATGAATAAAAACGTGAGGGAGTGGGCACGCTCCTGTGTAAGCTGTCAGAAATATAGGGTCATAAGACACAAAAAATGTCCTTTAGGCTCTTTCAAAACCCCTGACGCTCGTTTCGACCACGTTCATCTAGATTTGGTAGGACCCTTACCCGATTCGAACGGATACTCATATCTCTTAACATGCGTAGACCGTTTCACTCGATGGCCAGAAGCAGTACCGGTTAAGGACATTACTGCTGAAACCGTGGTCCACGCTTTCGTCGAACGATGGGTAGCAAATTTCGGCTGCCCTTCCACGATCACTACAGACCGTGGACGCCAGTTCGAATCTGGACTTATCCGTTGTTTGACCTCGCTATTAGGAATCACCCGCTTCAGAACGACCGCCTACCACCCACAAGCAAACGGGTTAGTAGAACGTTTTCATCGACAACTTAAAGCTTCATTATCAGCCGCAAACGTTTCACAGTGGACAGACGCTCTTCCACTCGTCTTGCTAGGTATTCGCAATGCAGTGAAAGCTGACATTGGATACACTGCATCTCAACTCGTTTACGGAACGACACTCCGACTTCCAGGAGAATTCGTAGATCCTTCAGCTTCTTCATTGAACATGGATCTCAACTCTTACACGAGTAGGCTTACAAACGCTATGCGTTCAGTTAAACCTGCTCACACTCGACCTCAATCAACTGATGTTTTCGTTCAACTCGAATTACGACATAGTAACACGTCTTCGTTCGTCGAGACTCACATCGACGACCCCTCGAATCAGCATACGAAGGACCCTTCAAAGTTCTTCAACGCGAACCTAAGTACTATGTAGTTGATAAGAACGGCACGAACGATAGCATCAGTATCGTTCGACTCAAAGCAGCGTACTTAGAAGGAAACCCTAGCTACGTCGATTTTCCTTCGGTACAAGCAAACGACACAGCTACTACACTCGTAGTACCCTACACGACAACCGACACACAACTTAATACTTCGTCAACGTCGATAGATAAACCTAAAACAACGCGTTCTGGAAGACGAGTAAGATTTTCAGAACACCTTAACGACTATTGCACGTAGGACACAAGCTTTATCTCGAATTCCCTTTTCATTGTTTATTATAAAAAATATTTTTTTAATATGCTCATTTTTTTTATTTATAAAAAAAACAAAAAAAACATTTTTTTTCCCGATCGCTTTTACGCTGTTTGCAAGTGTATTAGTTTTTTTTTCCCGCTCATCTTGTGTCCTTACGCAAGTACGAGTGTATTTTCGACATGCACTCACACGTTTTATTTTTTCTCTTCTCCAGGACAGCTGGAAAAGAACGACGAAGTTTCCCAAGGAACCGGAATTTTCATTGTACTTTATTTCTTTATTGCTACGTTGTATATTTTGGTCCCTTAGTATAAGGAAAGACGACCAGACGCTGCTAAACGAAGCAAGCTATCAGAAGAGTGTTTACCAACGACAAACTCGTTGGGTTTAAACTTCTGGCTGGTCACGTCTTAGGGGCATCACTACCTTACTAGGGGGGGGAGTGATCTGTAGCTGTAAATAATCCCACAAAATCAATAGCTCATTAAGTGTTCGACATTGGATGCTGACCACGTTGTTTAAGTGGACTTGTTTAGCTGAAGGCTTTCGGTCATGCATCCGCACCAGATCACGTTGCAACACGGCGTGGGACACAGCTCCCACGTTTCAATAGTCAGTTAATAACGAATGCCTCTCGATATATTGTTAACGTATCAAATATATCTTTCCTACCTCTTCTCGTCTGACTTCTGATTTCCTTTGGCCGGGAACGATCGAATATAGAAGGTACTACTGGTCGCTAGTTGTTAAACTAGAATACTAGTCGTATCTTCAAGCTCTTCGATCTGTTTGAAGAATAAAGATTATGATCCACAGTTGATAGCTATGGTTAAGAATTAAATTTAAATGTTTCATCAAGAACTGACATTAACTAAAGTCCAGAAGCTTGATTTTGGCCCAACGTATGATTACATTTCACAACAAAATCTAAGTCCCGTTATCTTAAATCTTACTGGTTCGTCCATAAGTTGAGGCCTCGCCTCCATCTGGTGATCCACTGCTACTAGACACGGAAGCCCGTTAAGCAAAAACTTCTGTTCCGTCCACAACCATTTGAATCTCTTCTTCACACATTTTTTTTTGGTAGATAAATTTAAACCACACTGTTCATCAACATTAAGGATCAAATGCCATCAAGTAGCGAAGATAACTGCACCTACGATTTAAGACAAGTCATCTAACAAAAAACTGTGTAACAGACTTTTTCGCATTTTGTTTAGCACAACAGATTTTCAGTTGTCATGCTGACTGTTAGAGACACATTTACAAATATGAAGACTGGTAAGGTTGAATGCTCTCGAGGGTGGCAATATACAGCAACAAATCTTCTGGGTGATAAAAGAGAGAGCATGTGCAAGAATGTTTTACTTCAGCGAGTAGACTCATTTTCGAGTCAATTATTATCTTAAGTCAATTTTAGGACGCAGTAATACACACTGCTTAAAAGTCCCTCCTCCACCATTCACTTATGGAATAAAAAGTGTGAAAACCAGTGGTGTTTCTGATGGTATGCCCTTCCTTGAATTATTTTTAGCTCTTCACTGGGTTGATGATACCGCAATACGCCAGAAGTCTAATGAACATATATATCTTACTCGGGACTTCGTGGCATTAAACTGTGATTCTGTAAGGCAGGGCGTGACAACAAGCAAGGAAATGACTCATTTTAGGGCGTTACACGACAGACTGAGATCGAAGCAAGCGAAACGCAGATCGAGAACAGAGTCACCGAAACTACATTTGGATGTCACTCATGGTGTACCTAACAAGTGAGTACTTTTAATCCCATCATTCAGGCATAATTCCTCATCGAAACAAGTAGAGCCCCACCTGGTTATTTTTCTTACCACTACCCAGAACTTGTCTTGTTAGTAAAGTTTGATTTGATTGGCGCGGAACTTCAGTCTTCATTAGCCTAAGATTGTTTGCACTTGCTATTTCGTCAAATCCAGAAAGATTCTACACCCCGGAATATGTGGGAATATTCGGAAGACCATGTTTGTACTTTAATTGATATGTCCAAGTACTGAATGAATTAAGTTTTCTCCACTTTTTGGACAGCATGTAGAATTTGCCAACCAACCAACCACGAGCGTGTGGCACATTCGACGGGAATTCAGCCAGTAAATATTTCTAAAGGGTTAAATGGAACTGAATACAAACTTAACTCAATAATAAAGAGTTTACCATTTTATTCTCTTAAAGCATCTCAGTCTCAATATGAAAAGAAGGTCGTTGAGTTCTAAAGACGCCTTACTTCACCTATTGATATCCTTTTAGCTATCGAAAACGGAATTCCGGACGAGTTTCTAAGCATATGAAAGAATAGTTCTTGTTCTTCATGAAAGAAGTGCCGGCAAACGACGATAGTGACTCAGCTTAATTGATAAAATTATTATCGACCACAGGAACGGATCTCATTGCTTTAGTTAAAATCCAGTTTGTATGCTTAGGTTGTCATAAAAATCGCATACGAACAGTATTCAAAAAACACCTAGAGCACAACGCAGTACTCACTTCACAGTTTGGGATATCTTTTTTAAGAAACTCTGACAGCAAACTAGGACAATATAAAGACGGCCTATCTTGAAAATTTTCCATAATCTTATATTTTATTGGTCCTGTACTACGCTATATTTGTAGCAGCCGTGATAACTAAGTCGGCAGCTGAACAGAACTCTCTTACTTTTCATATGAGGACTTAAGAAATTTGCTGAAAATGCGTCGGTCTATTGATTACTTAGTATGCTGGTGATACTTGCAGTGAGACAAAAGCACAAATTTTTAGTACTTATGTCTTCATAATTTTCAAGTGTTTCTACACAGAGAGTTTAAAATCCTGTTCGGAGGTTTGCGACCACATATAAATCGAATTCAAACACCGAATATTTAAAAAAGTGCATTCAAACTACCATCTATCAATTATATGGTCAAATAGCCACATATGCTAAAAGACTGTTTCGGACTCAAAAAATCTTATAGTATGGTGCATTACAACCTCATTAGAAAACTAAGATCAGTAGACTGAATGTGTTATGAGATAGAGATACAAACGTGTATGGTAATTACTTCCATTACTAAAAATTCATGCTTCATTAAGACCTACTTTCCACATTTATTTAGAGCCTCTACGCCAATTCAAGAAATCCTTTCAAATAAATATCAAAAAGATTGGATCGATGCACAGATGAAGAAATCAGACAAAGTAGAAGCCAAGTTGCTTGGACTAAAGGTACGAAATGTATTATCAAGTAACATGTTATACTTAGAGCATGTCCAGAAGAGTTAACCATCCTGACACAGATGCGATGGTTAGGAGAAATTGCATGAAAAAAAACAAAGAAGAAAGCTTCTGGAAGTTGAAGAGGTTTGAACAAAATGTAAGTTTATGAAAACTTTTGAATAATGTCTAGACAATCTACTTGAACTGAGACACATATGGCTAGTAAGACCAGAAGAATTAAACAAGTGTTCCGATCAACATGTACAGAAGAACCCCACAAATCCTAATAATTTTAAGTGAGCACGATAAGCCATTGGCATTCGACAAACTATTGCGGAAAAACAAAAGTTTAGTATTTAGTGATGTACGGTTGAAACTAAAACGTCATCAGTCAAAAGGGTCGGCTAACTGGTTTGTGATCGCTGAAGTAATAATCACGTATACTAAGATGATAGTTGAAATCAAAGTTAGGCATAAGATTTTAAGAGTAGTTCATTGAACATAATAACTGACGTCTGACAACTAATTTTGATAATTGGTACTAAAGTGATTCAGAGGTAACTGAACGCGAAAAGTTTGGCAAGGTGTGAGATTCCCACCCATTTATATTACATATGTAATTATATATATAAACCCACTACCTAATATTTATTTCACAGCTTTTTATTGTCACTGAAATCTATGAGAGCTAGAATGGTGGTGCTCCTAAATCTTCTTACCTTAATCAATAGAAACTAGTGTGCGTATACAAAAGCAGAGCGTGTGAAAGTATGTTAACTACTCGATATCCCTTTGACAGTAAGCAACTTACTTGCCGTACAGATAATTACACTAGCACCTTCATTTTAAGAAGAAATCAACCAACTTCTATTGTTATTCAGCAAAATACCTCCCATATTAACTAATATGTTTGTTTAAAACAGTATGGGGACGTTGGACACTTAATAACACATGTTAGTAAGATAACCGTGATTACCGACCGGAAAATCTGTGACTAGGTGCATCGAATTTTCATCTCCTAGATTTGAAGTCTCATTATCGGCAAATACTTTCGATTACAAGGATTCATTCACTCTATTCAAACAATATTCTCTGTACCTAGCATCCTTAGTGTTAGTGATGATACTATTATTTAGACTTCTTTGAAATGTATTTTGCGAATTTCACCTTGGTGTGGGGTCGGTGTACAATCGTCCCAGGTCCTAAGTTTATTCTGAGTGAGTAATGACTATATCATAGTGCTTAAACTTAACCACTTACCTTTGTATTTTAATTATAGGCTGTTGGACGGATAAACACATTTAGAAATGAAGAATATAGAAAACTTGCATTTGAAAAAGATAAAAGCAGTAAGATATCACGAATCGGATTGCATGGTCATGGAATTCAACGTACAGGAGAATCTGCATAAATACCATTCGTCTTTGCGCTGCACAACTACGAAAAATACACTTATTAGGAAACAGCCCAAAATAAACTAGAAATCTGCAGCAGAGTTGTTCACCCTGAAAACAACAACTTCGTTATTTATTTTCAGTTTCGAGAATATTTTGGTGGTACGATAGGAATACAAGGGTCGCATTCTGTATGATGAATAGGAAAATAAGGGTCGTGGTAGTGCAACTCACCAAAATATGGTCTAAACTATGTTGTAGTGATACTGAGCTAAATGCAAATGAACCTTTAAAATACGATATACACATTTTGTAACTAAACAAAACTATTCTTAGGGTAACAGTGACTCAATAGTCTAAACATAAGACTTTCATTCACCAACTTATGGGTTAGCATCTTATCTAATTCACTTTAGACAATAAAAACTGTCGTCACACAACACATGTTCAGTAAACCGAAGTTAAAAAACTTGGTTATTACTAGTCTATCAACAACATACTTCGAAGCTGTTTACCAATCACAGTAAAACGTTTTTATAATATAAGACCTTTAAGGAATACTTAAATTTATACAAAACACTAAGACAAAAGTGACTAAGGGATTAAAACAAAGGTATTCAACTATGAAAGTCAATTTAACTGAATAAAAATTTGGTTTTGAGTACCGAATAGTTTCAAAAGTATGTGGAAAAATTAATTTACAGATGCAGGTCATTCAAAAAAGATATAAGAAAGACTAGATAAAATACCTAACACAATATCTCGATGAAACAAAACGTTTTCACAGGTTCTTATCTTTATCTGTTGGACTAGTTGAACCACACTGATTTGCAACTCCAGAAGTTTGTTTCTGATTAGTGTATATTTCATTTAGTGAAAAAGCGTTAATCATATTGTCCCAAGTGAATGTGAATTTCTGTATTGTTTTCTTAGGTGTATTGATTATAGCTGGTCTGCGTGTCAGTTCACGACCTTGACGAAATAAAATCAGAGTAGGAAGCTGTTTAGACCAGGAGGATGTATCAATGTTATATTTGACGCTGATATCTGGATATCGTATTACATCGATTTTTCCAAACTTCATAAGATCTGTTCCAAATTCTTCTGACAATTCTGCAAAGATAGGTTGTAGTTTAGTACAAGCAGGTGACCACACAGTATAAAAGGCAACGAGCCATGTTACTTTCGGGTTACCACGAATAACTTCTTGTTCAAAAGTAGTATCTCGCAAGTATAAAACTTTATCAGGCCCATTATAAACAGGTTGTTGTAAAAAGCAGGCTTGAACCAACCATAAAACACCATACAATATGGCATATACAACATTCTGTTTCCAGAACATAAGTAGACTAACAATTTTAGCAAACATGTAAAAATGAGCAAGATAATCGGGAACAGAAAATTGACGCTTATTGCGCAATGCGACGAAGCTTCCTAAAAATATCAACATTTCATATTCTTGGAGATTGATGTGACAATCGTCATACATCCATGTACAAAATAATGGTACAGTTTTTGATATAAAAAAAAGAGCGCTAAGTAGCATATTCACGATAAAGTATGGATGAAGTAATAGCTTCAAATCCCGTTTATGTTTCATCTGTAAAATTAAAAAAAGAAATGAGTGTTATAAATGAACTATGGAATCGCATCAAAGTGATAAGATTGGAGCCTCAATAATCAGGAATCATTAAAATGTTAATTATTGATCACAAAATACTACAAAATTAACGTGGTTTTCGGAAGTCTCTATGTATTATTCTGGTACTAATCAGTTGAAAAGAAAAGCTGGTTATGTCGTAAACAATTGTGGTCGTATACAATTTTAATAGCAACTAATAAGACCTATCAGAATACTTGACTAGGTCATAAGCTTAAGTACCATTTGGGTGACCCAAGTGATCAAAATGTAATTTAGCCTGGGGATCAAATGGTTATGCACTTGATATTTGGGAATTATTACTTAAGGACCCGAAGTTACAGTTTGCTTTAATCAAAACATTACCATCCTTCCAACAAAAGCCTTATATGAAACAAATACTCCTTTAAAGTGGGAAGCCTTAAGGTCATTTTCCATACTTTTGATCTGAAATTTTCTACTCTTTGAGAGGTTGTGGTTCGAAGGTTTGAGCATTTGACTCCCGAAATCGGGTGATGGGTTTAAAGATTATTTAAACAGTTTCGATTTAGTTTGAGTATTACCTATATTTGCTGCTAACCAGTCCTATGTTCATCAAGTTCTTTAGAGCTAATCAAAGTTTGTCAACAGGGTTGCAACGTGGCTACTAGTACAAGTGACTTGAAATCATGTAAACTTTCAAAATTAAAAGGTCGGACGCAACCGGCAAAATATCCTGAACCTAAATATGGTGTACATGTCACTAGTCAATAAAATGTACCTGTAACTATGTTTTGAACTTGCGCCATAGCCAGACACGTCACTTCTGGCTATTTTGGCAGAGGATGACCTTTTTACGATGGATAGATATATACACTACTTAACATCGAAACACAGTATACGCAAGGTCGTCTCACCTCACCGCCCAACCGTTGCTGCTACCTTGACGTGGTGGGTGGGCTTGCCTATCGTGATGATCCAATCGAGCTATGCTGGCTGGAACAATCGTTCCTCAAGGTCTTACCATGCCAGACAGTCGGGTGAAAGAGCGGTAAGACTAAAAGCAGCAATCCCAAGGTCCGAAGGCGAAGTCGTACTACCGACTGTACAGAGGTGTGACGGCAGTAAGGTGTTCTTTCAGACAACCAGCATGACAGCGATGCTGCCTTCCCACAAGGAGGGGTGGTGTTAGAAAAGGTCAACCCTAAAAATGCACACCTCGCCTTATCCCACGGATTTCCGTCTCCGGCGGTAAGGTCCTTTGAAGAACGGAGCTAACACGTCAAAAATCCCCCACAAAAACGCCGTGCGTGACCGGCCTCAAGCAGTTGTCCCTTGGGCACTGCGGTCACGCTCCCAGGTCGTTAAGACCAACACTAATCCGACTTCTTTTTCAGGTCCCTCAAGAAATACCCTTCCACGGTGTGGGCAGCCGGGAAGTGACATCAGCCCTTGAACCCGTAACAGCACACGAGACCAAGTTGGTCACTTTCAAATCCTTCCTACTCCTAATAACTCTCTTATCTCCACGACTAACCCTTCCCACGTCCTTTTATCACCTCGCACCGCTAGGGCAAACGATTCAAGTACACGGAACGTTATTCCTGGTCTCCTGAAACCACGCTCTAAACTACATGTAGGAACTTTTAACGTCCGAACATTGTGCCAAATAGGACAACAGGCCTCCCTAGCTAGGACTTTAGAATCTTACACCATCGATGTGTGCTGCGTCTCCGAAACGCGCATACAAGATCCGAGTAGTGTCATTCATTTGACCTCACCTAATCAAAATAAAGAACCATCTCGATACACGTTTCGTGTATCTGGAAGCCCTGATGCTGCTTCCCGTGGCCTCGCTGGAGTACATTTATTTATTTATTTAAACACATATATATATTGGTACAAAAGGGCACCAGATACATATGCGCCACACAAAATAATGAAAGTAGGAAGAGAAGGGATGAAAAGATAAGGCGGACTGAAATGTACAACCAGAAGACTCTTTCAGTTAAGAAAGTTAGAACCACTCTTTATGTAGAAAGTAAAAGATGATTACAGCAGGATCGCCACTGGCTTCTATTCTGAGCCATATCTGATAACGTCTCTACCCACTGTGTTGCACCGTCTCTCGGACCCCATCCAGGGAGTCGTGAAGGACCAACAGAAGCTAACTCTTTGCAGCTTTCTTTCATGCCACGACACCATGTCATACACTGACCTCCTCTCCGCTTTTTCCAACCAGTCCCAGAGTCGGCAAATAATGCACGGCGTGGAAATCTCTGGGACGACATTCGTAGATCATGTCCAAGCCACCGAAGTCGGTGTTTCAAGATGGTGACACCAATTGAATTATCGTCTCGGCGCCCGAACACACGATGCCGAACCTCTGCATTACTAACATGGTGTTGCCACTGTATATCAGCAATCCTTCGGAGACAACGATGATCGAACACAGAGAGACGTCTAACATCCTCAACTCGGAGAGGCCAGGTTTCACAAGCATAGAGCAAAACTGCTCTCACCGACGCGTTGTAAATCCGACCTTTTACAGCCAGACTAACATCACGAAGGCGCCAAAGATGGCCCAGATTGGCATAAGCCGCTCTGGCTTTCATTATACGTGCATCAATCTCATCACTCACACCACCACCAGCACTTATGTAGCTACCTAGATACACGAACTTCTCAACTACTTCAATCTGCTCACCATCCAGGGTGAGTACAGGATGAGAATCCTGCCAGTCTTGTAGGAGTAATTTGCACTTGGAGGGTGCAAAGCACATGCCGTACCTGCGGACACTGATTGCCAACTGATTAAGTGCGGATTGCATGCCTTGGGCATTATCGCACAGTAAGACAATATCATCCGCATACTCAAGGTCGAGAAGTCGTTCTCCAGGCAACATATCCACACCGCCATTACTTACATCCATCAGAGCTGTTTCTAGGATGTCGTCGATGGCAAAGTTGAAGAGGAATGGTGAGATCGGGCAACCCTGCCTAACCCCACTGCTCGAATGGAACAAGGGAGAAAGGTGGTTGTATGCCCTCACTCTGCCTGAGGTGTTCGTATACAGGGCCTTTAAGATGTTAATGAACTTCTCAGACACACCCTTCTTCAATAGACAATCCCAGAGAACAGTCCTGTCCAACGAATCGAAGGCCGCCCTGATATCAAGAAACACTACGATTGTTGGCCTGCGATAAGTATGACGGTGTTCTAACATTTGGCGGAGGGTGAAGATGTGATCAATGCATCCTCGACCAGAACGAAAACCAGCCTGCTCCTCGCGAGTCAATCGTTCTCGGGTTTTAAACAACCTACGAAGAATGATAGAAGCCAATAGTTTGGACGCAATCGGAAGTAGACTTATCCCCCGATAGTTGTTACAGGAACAACGTGAACCCTTTTTAAAGATAGGGACGACTATTGACTCATTCCATGATGTTGGAACACTTTCTTGCTCCCAAACCTTTGTAAACAACACAGTCAGTTCCTTAGCCAGAAAGTCACCACCATCTTTAAAAAGAGCCGGAAGTTAGTCATCTGGGCCAGGTGATTTGTAGCGTTTCAAGAGTTGGAGTTCCTTGAGGACTTCCGCCTCGTTTGGTGGATCAGTCGTCACCGGCCATGTGTGCAGAACAAACTGGTCGATGTTGCCGGAGCAGCAGGCCAGTTGAATTGACCTTCGAAGAATTCTGCCCATCGTCCAAGACGTCGAGAGATGTTAGTGATTGGCATCCCATCATCCTCGTAGATTGTTTCACTCACACCAGACTTCTTGCTGCCAGTGGCTCGGATGAGTTGGAAGAGCTTCCGGCAGTTACCAGATGCAGCTGCTGCTTCCACCTCATTAGCACGCTCCGACCACCAGGCTTCTCGGTCCTTACGCAAGCTTTGCCCGATTTCATTACGTAACAGCCTTCGTTTGTGGTCAAACGCACGGTCACCCGGAGTAGACCGATGGGCTTCCATCAGTTGTAAGGAGCCAGAAGAAACCCAGTGCTTGTAAGCGGGACGTTTCGCGAAGCCGCAAGCGGCTTTACTCGCCATTTTCATGGCGTCGTGAAGAAGCAACCAATGCTCATCTATACTTTTCGGTGGGGTGGTAGCTAGCCTAGAGGCTAGCTCCGCTCGATACTTACTTGCAACAGAAGTTGCAGCCAGTTTACTAACATCAATCCGTTGGTGGTGGTCAATCCTTCGGCCACTGAAAAGTAAGGTGAGATTGGCGCAGACCAGGGCATGATCAGACTCCAGATAGGTACTCCAAAAGGAGCGGCAGTCTTGTACACAACCACGCCAGCGGTAGCTGATCGCGATGTGATCAATCTGAGTCCAGGCTTGGGATGCAGAGGGAGGACGCCAGGTGGCACACCGGCGATGACTGTGCCGGAAGTTAGTGCTAGCCAGAAACAGGTTGTGGTCTGTGCACAGTTGCAGCAAACGGTCCCCGTTATCTGTCCTGCGACCAACAAGTCCCCATCGGCCACCTAAACGACTCTCTTCTGTGCCTAGACGCCCGACCTGTGCATTCAAGTCTCCGGCTAGTACTACAATATCTGTCGAACGCGCTTTCTGGAGAAGAACTGTTAACTGATGGTAAAACTCATCCTTGATTGCATCCGGGCTGCAATCTGTCGGGGCATAGGCGGAGATGACGAAAAGACACCGTTTCTCACGCTGATTTCTTCCTCCTTTGATGGAACTTTCTAATCTAACAGCACATAACCGACTGTTAATGGGGATCCAATCGATTAGTGCTGCCTCAGCCCTAGCGCTTAGTGCGACACCAACGCCAGCAAGACCAGACGAAGATGCCACAGGGTCCCCGGATAAGCGCATGTGGAACAAGCTTTTCGAGGCGACAGATGGAGAGCGGATTTGTAGCACTTCACTAGAGTCTTGAATACGGGTCTCGGATAGACAACAAACATCAACATTAAGACCTTCCAAAGACATAGCCAGTCCTATCTGTTGTCTGATATGCATTAGTGTGCGAACGTTGAAGGAAGCCAGCTTGAACGGCGTACGTGGTTTCAGAAAGACTGCTTCAGTATTCATAATCGGTGGAAGCATTCACTTTCAACCAGACAGTGACTGGAGATCGTTTAGATAGGACAGATTTTCCACCATGGGCGAGCTGCTGCATAAGTTGAAAAGTAAGGTTACACAAATTGGGGATAAAAGGGGGTGAGTTAGCGATATGGTAAATAATAATAATAATAATAATAATAATAATAAAGGTAATAATAATAATAATGTAAATTGTCTTGTTTCTAGTATGAGCAGGGATAGTATCGTCAATAGAGTTCATCATTTCATTTATTTGTGTGTGGGCTGTGATACTGCCCGGGTGCCCAAACCGAAGCAGGTGGCTTTCTTAGGGGGCCACACCCCGAGCCTTTGACCAAAAGGTCTGATCCACAAGGCAGTGGAGCATCGTGAGGAGATGCAGTCCCATGGTAGCCGTTGACCAATGACAGGTTCGTCAGCCATTCGTTCCATCAGGATACTGGAGCCCATGTGCACCATTGGTTTGGAATCAGGGTTTTCCAACTCCCCTAGGTGGACCCTCCGTGTCCACCAACCCGGTTAAAGCGCCGGACATTCGCTTTTCGTCCTCTCACTTTCGTAAACAACACCCCCGCCACGAGAAGGCAGTGAGTAGGACTTCCCTGACAGAGGCTATATATTCGCTGGCCATGTGAGAGCATTTCGAGAGGGAGTAGACTCTCCCCACTCTCGGCCGTACCAGGGCATTTGGGGGCATAGGTATAGGATTAAGTCCTAGGGCAGAACTAGCTCTTTTAGACTGGATCCCAGTAGACAGTCGTCTTTAAGAGATATCACTTTCATCATCTCAATCTCCTGGAGTTGAACTTTTACCGGGAGATTCACTTGTTGACTTAGAATACGCCGACGACATAGTTTTATTCAGTGAAGACGCTGACAAAATGCAGAGTCTTCTGACCACTATAAGCAACAATGCAGGCATGTTCGGGATGCGATTCTCTCCCTCGAAGTGCAAAATGTTACTTCAGGATTGAGTTGCATCGACACCTGAACTAATGATAGGGAGTGAAGTAGTTGAGCGTGTTGACTGCTTCACTTATCTTGGGAGTCTCATCAGCCCTTGTGGTCTGGTGTGTGACGAAATCTCAACACGGATACAGAAGGCTCGTCTAGCTTTCGCCAACTTGCGCCATTTATGGCGTAGGCGAGATATCCGTCTAGCAACAAAAGGACGGGTTTACTGTGCAGCAGTTCGTTTCGTCCTACTTCATGGCAGTGAAACATGGCCGATAAGAGTAGAGGATATTCGTAGGCTACTAGCAATTGAACAAAGGCGTAAATGATGCATTGATCTCCTATCCGAGGACCACCGGGTGTGTAAAGAAGGTGCTATGAAGGTGTTAGGAAACGGGTACTAGGTAATGATGTAAATCGACTGATGAAGTACTGAAACTTCATCAGTTGAGATCGCTGGGACATGTGTTACGTATGCCCAACCACCGACTGCCCCGACGTACAACGTTTTATGGTGTAAGAGTAGGTTGGAAGAAAGCTAGGGGCGGCCAGACCAAAACATGGCATAAATCCATGAAGTCGCTGACAAGTGGACTGGGTCGTGTTGGTAGGTGTAGACTACCTGGTTGGGATTCGCGAGATGATAGCAACCGATGGTTAGAGACCTTGAATGACATGGCTCAAAATCGTTTGCAATGGCGAAGGTGCATCCACTCTTTGTGTTCTACCAAATTCTGATTCTCTAAATTCCTCATGTCCCTGTCCTTTTTCTCTTTCCAAATTTATTTCGCCGTATTATACTCCTTCAATAACATCTTCAAACCCTTATCTTTCACATAATACTTATACTCTTACTACTTCTACCAATATGGGATTTGAATCGACAACTTCATCTCTGCGCTAATGTGGTATGGCAACTCGAACTGATGTACGTACGTACGAAGTTCTACGTTGTAACTAATTGACTGACTGACTCACCTCAACTAATAGTCGCGTTGCAACTGGGTTGATAAGATTCAATTAACCATGAAGACGAAATAAACATGACATAAGTAATCGGCAAACACTGTAAATATCTCATTTCTGCAACTGGTTAGTCCCCAGTTGAACAGCACAAGGGCAATGTCTTTAAACGTGACACTAACACACAGGTCTCCCTAAGACTAAAGATACATCATAGTGATAGGTAACAAATAACAAAACACTTTGGTTAAGAGCATGGTTCTGATTGCCCACAATCATCTAGCATGAGTAACAACTCTAATTCTCATAAAGCATCCATATACAATAACGTAAAAAGGTCAGTTTTAAGATGTTATTTAACAGGCAGTTATAAGTTATCACAGACGAGGTTAAAGGTAAATTCCTATCGATAAAAGGATAATCAGACTTTAAGCAGTCAACCAACTGACTGTAATGTAGATATTGCTGAGTCTGTACATTGGAATAAGCGTGTTAGCCATTAAAAAAACCCAACACTGGATGAATTATGAATGTCGTGGATAGTCAGAAATAATGCAAACCAATGTTAGAGAATAACTTTGCAGCGTATAAGTAACAGATCAGTCTAGGTAGATGCGAGAAATCTTGAAAGGTTTTTTTACTTAACTTTCTCACAAAATGTCAAGCTTCCCGGCAGATACACACTGGCAGATCAATACACTGACGTAATTTTCGAAAAGTACTTACATTTACGATGTTGGTATCAAAGATCGTATATACCAGTAATTAGTAAGTAGAAATAAGTAGAGAAATATTTTGCATTGTTAGTTAACGCTTTAAAAGATATGACACTACGTGGCTCCATGTTAAAAAGCAATGATGGAAAAAGTCAAGTAGTTTGTCAATTAGTGCAATCGCCATGTCCTAGAAAAACGTGGACTAATAATAAACAGATTTGTCGCGAATTACACCACAGACATTACCTGTATTGTGATAAGTGAGCAGAAGATGTGGTGGAATAAAGTGTTTGTTTCTTGAACTTTGAGTACCATATTCCCGTTCTACAAATACATCATTAATTAAGCGTTTTAAAAACACCATGGCACTACAGTATTCCCAGGATCACATGATAAGTGACTGATAGTCGAGACTATAATACACCCAGTCACAAAGCCGTACAGCCATTATCAAGAACAAAATTTTCAAGAAGCGTTTTGATGTCATAGTACCAATTTGGGGGAATGGTGGACACTGCGGTGTTCATTTCGGGGAGTGTGAAAGTATTGGTTTTGAGACACGTCACCTCGATGAGGAACATTTGGGGAAAATACACACTACTTGCATCGGGCTGGGGAAAAAGACATTTTGACCTTTTTTGTTCCCTTGGATAATTTTCTTAAGAAAAAACAAAGATTCACAAATACTATTACTTGTCATCTACAGGTTACTATGTGAGGACAAACAGAAGGTATTCAGAAGACAAATATCTTATGGAGATTTGCGAAGATTGTATTTTCATAGTTGAATTCACGAGTCGACCTAATCTGGAAAGTCATTGAGAACCTGAAAGCATTAGACAAACGTTTCGTCCTAATATGGAACTCCTCAGCAGTACGCATCGATGATCACAGGCGTGGAATTCGAACCTAAGACTTTCAGTTTCGCGCTCGAACCTCTGGACCACTGAACCGGGATCCAAAGGTATTATTGCCTAACTTCAATAAGTCGCATGCTTCCAGGTTTTCAATCGATTCGTGAATTGAACTGTGACAAAGATCATAATGAAGAACAGTGACCGAAAATACCTCTGAATACTGTTGTCGTAACGATTTATTTGATAACCCACGCCTTCAATCTACAATCCTTGTAGTCCAAGATATAAAAAATAAATTCCTAATATCTGAGTTATTGGAAGATTTTCTTTAAAACGAGATGTTTTAACTTTTTCACTCCATTCAGAAAAGTATTATACTAAGACTTTCCTGTAGCACATACTGTGATTTCTACCAAGAGTACCGATCATGGTAAATTTGGACAAGTGAATTTCTCCAGGCCTTACAAAGGCAGAAAATTTTCATTCAGAAGGATCTGTTTCGTCTTGTTTGAAATTTAATATCTCAAAGATGCCCAAGGACAATCAGTTTCTGTTTCATTTTGGAAAGTACTAGAGGGTGAAGATACGACCGGTATTGTAGTTTTACAACTAGCAACCAGTAACACCCTCTATATTCGAAGCGTCCCCCAATCGGTTAAAACCAGAAGTCAGATGCAAAGAGATTGGAAAGATATATTTGATTCGTTATCAACATATCGAGAAGCGTTTACTCTAATCTGGCTAGTGAACGTAGGAACTGTTTCCCACGCTGAGTCGTAACGTGATCTGGTGCGGATGCACGACCGAAAGCCTTCAGTTAAACAAGTCCGCTTAAAACAATGTGGTCAGCATCCAGTGTCGAACACTTAAGAAGCCGTTGATTTTGGAGAATTATTTACAGCTACAAGGCTATGTAGTCTGTGCTCGTCCTGGGAATGATGTTCTCACAGTTAATGCAACTTTCCTTTGAAAGAGTTATCAGGTAAAGTTCCATTCAGATAGTGGGGTAATCAATTCCATTCATTGATGATTCTCTCAGAAAGTTGATAGTCAGATGTCGATTAACCTATTCTGAAGTTATGAACAATTTCAGTGTTCTCGTAAATTCTCAGTTTTTGAAAACCAGAGAAGTGAGCACATATCAGATGTACTTTTATCATCAAGTAATTCAAAAACTGTGATCAAGTCACCTTTGGTTTTTTTCATGGCATCGGAAGTAGGTTTAGCTTAGCAAATGGAACATCATACGGGAGCTGTGCTAATACCGGAATCAGCTTAGTTGCGGTTCTTTGAACCTTGTCCGACAGCTCATTGTCTCTTTTTAGGCAAAAGCTAGCCGCTTGTATGCAGTATTCGAGTTTAGGACGAACGACTAATTTATAAAAAGGCGAAGCGATTCTAACATCTATATGGCACTAAACATAGGGTTTATATCAGCTCACGTACATTTGAGTTTGTACACATTTAATTTGGTTAAGCCTTTCTATTAACTTATTTAACAAATAGAGTCATTCGTATAACAACAACCTATCTATACCATTGTATTTTTATTATTGTTGCGCCTGTATGAACATGTATGCTTGAGCATTGCTTACCGCCTACTAACACATTCATTCTTTTAGCTTCAGTCCTAATCGCTTAAATGATTCGATGACTAGTTCATTACCTTTATATATGTACATTTTAGTTCTATTCATTGACTCACTCGCTCGTTCAATCGCTCGCTTGTTCTTTGACACTCGTATATCATTCTTATTTTGAAGCTCTAAACTATCGCTTTTTTGCCACTCTCCATATCTTGGCAGTGTCAGTATATAACAAGGCCGACGATGATAGGAGACTAGGAAGGTCATTTACATACAGGAGGAACAACACTGACCCCAAAACTCTGCTATGAGGCTTTCCGCTAAGTACAGTTTCCGAGCTAGACAACTTCGAGTTCGCCTACACCCAACTAGTAAGTCCTTTTCCCACAAACATAAATTGCTTCTAATCCCGACATTACATAACTTATATAAGAGTCGGTTGTGAGAAACTTCATTGAAAGCCTTATTAAAGTCAACGTAGGCTTCATCTGTACGTGACTACTGATCGTTAAGAGCGCACCAACTTTGACGGGTTACTCATAATTTTATGGGACAGGAGTAACCTATTCTAAAGTCATGCTGATTTTCAGAAAGAATCCAGGTTTCATTTGGGTACTTGAACAAATCTCTTCGAATAATTTTTTCCAAAATTTTGACTATCATGCTGGTTAGGCTAACAGGTCGGTACTTCTAGTGTTTGTGTCGTGTACCGATTTTGGAGGTAGGGCTTACTATAACATTCTTCCAGTCTGGGTTGCAGATAGATTGAAACATGTGCTTGAGGGATTCTCGAAGAAATGTGCTGGTTGCCTTAGTAACCCGGAATACATTTTATCGGTTCCCATGGATTTGCCTATACCAAGCTTATTTAGCAGACCAAAGACATGGTTACAGTGTTCAGAGTGTGTGGAGGGGTCGTATAAACTGAGGGAGAGAGCACCTCAACGGCAAATACATTGCTAAAGTAGTTTGAGAATATCAGTTGTTTACTTTAATCGCCCTCCACTAATGATGCAGTACTACTGTCAGTATTGCTGTCCCCTCATAATGCTGGAATATTTCTTCATCTCTTGGTCCTTTTGGTTTATGCACGAGTATAAGAATTTAAAGTATTCTATAGACTCCTTAACAAGTTTTTCCTTGTATAACCTTCTAAATTTGCAGAGGGTCAAGACACAGATAATTTAGTCTCGTGTAACCTAAATCTCTCCCTCTATCTTCTCCTCTTACGGAGAAGGGTGCAAACCTCTTTACTGAACCACTGTAGAGAATTTCTCTGACCTCTGGAAGTAGTCCAAGGTATATGTGGTGCAGTGACTTGTGTGTAAAAGTTTCTGAACACATTCTAAGGCGTTGAATGCGAGGCTCTAGTCTTATGAACTAGTCTACTGAGGATACTGTGTGTAGTGTCTTGTATATTTTCCTTTCAGACATTTGGTCAGGCTTGGGCTCACACATCCTCGTTATTGACAACCATATGAAACTCTTACTTAGGAGTGGGATATAATAGAAGATTGTGACGTTTTCCTCATAATGGTCCAATATGAGATCTATTAAAGATAATTCGGAGTCTGGGACGTACCTGGTTGCTTCATTCACATGTTGCATTAAAATGCATGTGTTAACCGCATCAAGCAGTTTCTGTCGAAAAGAATCTTCTAATAATTCAGTCCTCAGATTTTTATAGTCTGCAGTAGGCGCGTTAAAGCCTTCCAAAATTAAACAAAGACCATTTGATGATCAAATGTTGAGATTGTCTAGCAAGACCTCATTCAGCTAACAGTTTTGACAGCCGTAGATGAAACAAATCAGCAGCTCTTGCTCTTTGTATTTCAAGTGGTGAACAATTAAGTCACACGTCCCACTTTAATGGATGTGTTATCAATAACGGCAAAGGAGTTAGTATTTCTGATGAACAGAGCTACTCCTCCCTTACATTTCTGGTTTCTGTAGGCCCCTGATAGTATGGAAATTGAAAAATCAGGTTCCTTATTATTTACAGACTGCGTCGGTCACGTTCCTATGACTGTAATAACTTCCACCTTGACATAGACTATCTGTACACCTAACTCCGATAGCTCGTACAGCGAACTCCGAGAATTTGTGTGGCAGATCCGAAGACGATTTAAATAGCTTCGCCCAGAACGTAAAGTGGTTACTCATTAGTCTCTGTCGAAGCTTCACCATCCGGGAATTTAAAATTTTAAGGTCCCTATCGCCAGTATCTAATCTTATTTTTAGTTCCTTCTCAGCTTATTGTCTTTATATGAGCACCATTTGGTGTGCTCTCGAACACGTCTGCTGGTACTTTACTAAGCAGCATTCACCATAGCAGTGGCTTAAGATAGCAAGCTATCTGCGTGCGAGCAACATTTCCGACACAACCACGCGTAGCAATTTTTACTAAATCATTTGAGAGCGGCAGGGGTTGGATTCATGCCGGCTTCGTGGTATCATTCTTTGCACTCATCGCACCTCGTGCCAATTTCCAAAGGGTATCGACAGGCTGAGCGTTAACAGTTGCTTTCTATGCACCATCCAGCCATCAATCACAGGTTTTCAAAAGGAAACTAGACAAAAACATTACTCGGAGACGAAAAAGGCTGATGATCAGAAAAAGCGGATAATTGGAAATCGTTAGAACCAAAACTGCAAACAAATACAAAAACAATTAATGTGTTCAAAATTAAGGATGACAAATTGCCTTCGAAAAACGATACTGCAGGTGGATACTTTGACTGAAATAAATTCACTCAAGGCGAAGATGGTAGTCGAGATGTATAATAAAAAATACTGTTCACTTACCACTGTTTCCCCTAATGGAGCATAGGCCGCCGACCACTCTGTCCTAGGCCTTTCTTTCTAGTTCTATCCAATTTTTGTTCATTCTTCTCATGTCTGTCTCCATTTCTCGGCGTAATGTGTTCTTTGGTCTTCCTCTTTCCCTTTGGCCTTCAGGATTCCATGTGAGGGCTTGCCTTGTGACTCAGTTGGGTGATTTCCTTAATGTATATATACATATATGTATATATATATATGTATATATATATGTATATATTCTGAAAATAATAATTACAGAATTCACGCCAGTCTACAGGCATGATCAATTTGATACAAATAGTAACATTAGATGTAAAAAACAAACATATGATATAAGATTGTTCTAAGTTTGTCAGTTCAGTAATTGTTTAGGTAGTGCAATTATGATATGTATTACAGCAATCCAATGCATCAGCAGGGAACTTTCAATTTTTTCTTAATTGTATAGCCTGTTGAGTGTGTTATTTAAGGTTATTTCTTGTGCCAGAACGAATTACTGATATCTATCTACAACTAGAGAAAGTAAAATGAAAACAGAGAGCACTGAACAACAAAACATTGATTACCAAAATATGTTGGTCAGGTTTACCACTGTTCATGTTAGATGTTGTTCAAATACATTAAGGTTTTACTGAGGGAATTCACTAAGAAGAATGGCTAAACATTTACTTACTTACTTACACCTGTTACTCCCAATCGCGCATAGGCCGCCGACCAGCATTCTCCAACCCACTCTGTCCTGGGCCTTCCTTTCTAGTTCTATCCAATTTTTGTTCATTCTTCTCATGTCTATCTCCATTTGTTGGCGTAATGTGTTCTTTGGTCTTCCTCCTCTTCTTCGGCCTTGACTACTCCAAATGGGGGCTTGTCTTGTGATGCATTTGGGTGCGTTCCTCACTTCCAGCGCTTCCTGATTTCTTCCTCCACTGGAATCTGGTTTGTTCTCTCCCACGGTAGGCTGTTGCTGATGGCAGCTGGCCGACGGGTCCGAAGTATCTTGCGTAGACAACTGCTAATAAATACCTGTATCTTCTGGGTGGTAGCCTTTAATGTTCTCTAGGTTTCCGCCCCATACAGTAAAACTGTCTTGAAATTTGTATTGAAAATTCTGATCTTGGTGTTGATTGACAATTGTTTTGAGTTCCAGATGTTCTACAATTGTAGAAATGCTGCTCTTGCTTTGCCGATCCACACCTTCACATTTGCATCAGATCCACCGAATTCATCAGTATTGCTACCCAGATATAAAATGGTTTAAACACCATCAAAAACTCCGTCAAGTGTGATTCGATTGGTGCATGATGTATTGTATCAGATAATATTATTTTTCCATGTGTATGTTGAAACCTACTACTGCTGAGGCTGCTGCTACACTGCATTTGTTGTTGCGTGTGTGATAGAAGAGCCAGATCATCCGCGAAGTCTAAATCGTCAAGTTGCATCCTGCCTGTCCACTGTATCCCGTGATTTCCTCCAGATGTTGACGTCGTCATGATCCAGTCGATGACCAGGAGAAAGAGAAAGGGTGAGAGTAAGCAACCTTGTCTAACACCGGTCTTTACCTCAAATGAGTCGGTGAGTTGTCCTCCGTGGACGATTTGGCAGTTTAGTTCATCATAGGAGTTCCGTATGATATTGACTATCTTCTCAGGCACGCCGTAGTGTCGAAGAAGCCTCCATAGTGTCGTCCTGTCCACGCTATCAAATGCCTTCTCGTAGTCAATGAAGTTGATGTAGAGTGATGAATTCCATTCGATTGATTGTTCCACAATGATACGTAGAGTCGCGATTTGGTCTGTACACGATCTATCCTTACGAAATCCAGCTTGTTGATCTCGAAGTTGGGCGTCTACGGAATTCTTCATCCTGTTTAACAATACTCTGTTGAAGACTTTTCCTGGTATTGAGAGAAGAGTGATGCCTCTGTAGTTATCGCACTTGCTGAGATCGCCTTTCTTTGATATCTTGATCAGAAGTCTTTTTTTCCAGTCTGTTGGTACCTGTTCTTCGTCCCAAATCTTACTGAAGAGGATGTAGAGTATCTCGGCAGTTGCTGTTGCACTTGCTTTCAGTGCCTCTGCCGGGATGTTGTCTGGTCCCGCTGCTTTGCCGCTCTTGATTTGTCTAATGGCCATGCTAATCTCCTCAATTGTTGGTGGGCCAACATCGATTGGGAGGTCTGTGGGTGCTGCTTCGATGTTGGGTGGGTTCAGTGGAGCTGGTCGATTCAAGAGTTCTTTGAAGTGTTCTACCCACCTGTTTCGTTGTTCTTCAATGTCGGTGATTACTTTGCCTTCCTTGCTTTTCACTGGTCTTTCTGGCTTACGGTAATTTCCAGCAAGTTTCTTTGTTGTATCATACAGTTGTCTCATGTTTCCCTCTCTTGCAGCCTTTTTCGCCGTCATCGCTAAATCTTCCACATATTTACGTTAGTCAGTTCTGATACTCCTCTTCACTTGCTTGCTTACTTCTGTGTTTTCGGCCTGTGTCTTAGATTTTTCTGCTCTTGATCGGCTGGTATTGATTGTTGTTTTCTTGTTCCTCCTTTCTTCAATCTTATCCAGTGTACCAACAGTTATCCATCCCTTGTGATGGAGTGCTTGTGGCCCAGAACCTCCTGACACGTTGAAGTGACTGCCTCTTTTATCCCTTTCCAGTTGCTCTCCATAGTAGTTCCCTCGATACTGAGTAGCTCATGAAAGGCCTGGAACTTGTTGCTGAAGGCTATGTTGAATTTGTTGAGTTTGTCAGTATCCCGAAGAAAAGCCGTATTAAACTTTTGTGATGTCCGCCCCATTGTTCGATGCTTCTTAAAATTTTATTTCATCTTGGCGACCAGTAAATGATGATCTTATGGTACATCAGCTCATCTCTTGGTCCTCACATCCTCCATCGCTCTCCTGAACTTTTTGTTGATGCAGCTATGGTCTATTTGGTTCTGGGTAGTGTGATCCGGTGAAGTCCATGTGGCTTTGAATATTCGTTTGTGTGGGAATATAGTGCTGCCTATGACCAGTTTATTGAAGATACATAGGTTTGTAAATCTCTCACCATTTTTGTTCCTGTCTCCCAGTTCATATCGTCCGATGACATCTTCGTATCCGGTGTTGCCCATTTCAACCTTGGCATTCAAATCTCCCATCAGAAGGGTCAGGTAATTTGTTGAGCATTTCTCGAAGATTGACTGTGGTGAAATTAACTCAGCGAAGAGTAAAATTACTGTCCTTCATAAATAGCGAAAGTAATACTGAAAATTCAAGCAACAGTTGTAGGAAATAGAAATGCAACAATTATTCGGGGTTTAACAGCTCTTTTACACGCATAGTCTATATTAATCGAAGTATGCCAACTCAGAAGTCAGAAATGAACGGCCTCAAAAATATATTTGGAAAGCTAACGCTTTGTCGCGAGACGTCTGGTATAAGCTTGCTAGTAGTTGCAAGGTATGCGTAACATGGTGTACGCACTTGTGATTTGGTGTGGATGTGTGATCGAGCACCTTCAACTAGGGTGATCCCAGTAGAACAAGTTTTGTTAGCATCAATGTCAAAGACTTACAAAACTATTTATTGCATGGAATTTTTTTGCCGCTACAATGGTTAAGTCGTGTCTGCAAACATAGACTCGATAGCTGCGTATAAACGAATTTCATCAGACTATGAAAAGATATATGAAACATTCCGAATTCTAATAGGTATAACAAATCTCAACAGCTATATGAGGAACTCAAAGTGTTTAAATGACCATTAATTACCGTATTTTTTCACTGGTCTTGTGATGTGTTCTACTGGATCTTTAAATTTGGCTTGCTTGTAACTTTTGCCTTTCACATTTTCATTTTAGTCTTGGTTTTGTATGGTATTTGATAGATTTTGTTCGAGATTTCTGAAAATTTAGGGTTAATTGAAGAAAATGTTTTGTAATGACTATTGGAACAGTATTTTTGCGTTGATAGAAAGCAATTTACGAATAAAATTTTGGCGAATTTGAACAGAGCAAGAATAACATGGTCTGCAGAGTGTAGTGAATTCTTTTTATTTCACGGTTTCTTATCAGCTGCATACAACCTAAAATTGCAATTATCAATCTAACTATTAGGTCACGTTTGACATACTTTGAGTTATAAAGTTATGACAAACCATTATAAGAGGGATGGAAATAAACAAAGTGAAGATCGACGTGTATTTATACATCAGGAAGTATTACTCCAGAGGTTATGTTAGGGCAATGGGATCAGTTAGTGATTAGGTAATCGTTCAATATGGTAAAATAAACAAATTTGTGAACACTAATAAGATTGAGTCAGGGATAAATATCAGAAGACGTAAGAATAGTAAAAAGCAACGAAAAGGTTGAAGATAGGGTTGAAAGAACGACCAAAATTAACAAAGGTTATTTGACAAATATACGATTATCATGGCAGGGAAAGACTTGTCAAATTTTCTTTCTGTATACATAGATCAAACCGGAGACGTTTGATAACTCCGCGAAACGAAGAATGATGTCTTTTGCCTGTTGGTTATTTTAAATGCAACACTTTCATTCACTTCATGTCAACTATCTAGATGTTTTGTAACTGCACCTGTGAAGAATTGAATCTCCTTCAGCTGTAAGTTACTAGGAATTTGTTTGTAAAACTTTGTAGAGGCCCTTCTCTGTGTCCTTCTTAAGTACTTTCTAATGCATGTACATTTAATTTCAAAAGTGTGATTGTAGATGACGTCAGAAGTGTATTGATCTAAATTGAGTGATATAATAAAAACTTGGTGTTGCATGGTGAAACCTGTTGGGCGACAGAGAAGCTAATTTTTAGTACCATCTTGTCGATTCTTCCTAAAATCTAATCTCCATTGAAGGGAAGATGCACGGCGACAGGTTTCTTTCCATGAGTTTGTTGTTTAACATCCTTGAAGTTTTGTTCTCCATATTTCATGATGAATTTCTTAAGTATCTTTTTTTCCTGGGATTTTTTTTTTCAGAACAGCCAACTCCTCACTTATTATCCCATTTGAGCTTGAAATCCAGGCTCTAATAAAGAGCGTTTTGATTAGACACCTTTTGTAACTGATGGTGTTGTGAACGCGAACACAGGTGGGGACAACCAATACATTCTAATACAAAATTCAGAATATCCTGGAAAAATACTTCATTTGCCAATTTCTATAATTTGTTCTTCACATCTCGTATGATTCTCCCCATTCACAATTTCTTACTTTTTCCCTTTCTGTTCTCTTCGACCTTATCTTCTCAGCCTTCTGCTGCCAGGCTTTCCATTTCTGATTACTACTACGTACTACTTATGTCGACAGACATAAGTAGCATACACCACAATAGGAAAAAAACTGTTGAGGTCCAAATTCTGTTCTAAACACGTTTCTTTCCTACACATACTTTACTCGAGACATCCACAATTTTTTTCGCCCTCCTCTAAGATCTAAAAAATTGAATTGGTTATTTCCTCCGTACTCCACTGTAAACGTTTTGGCGGGATGAGATTTTTAAGTAGCTAAATAACCAAGAAGCGTGGTCTACATCACCACTAACCAAAATGAGAAACTTGCAACACTTTATCGCTAATATGTTAAAAGGCTTGAATGTTCTGCACGTATATATTGTTGACTGATTGTAATTTATGTGAAAGAGAATCAAGATCTAAAAATAATCATCAAAATAACACTTCTGCGAGTATAAAGAAATGACAAATTAAGATCAGTTCGTCGGAATTCTTTGAACACACTCTCGAGGCATTAGTCCATTGGAAAACAAAGTTGCGGCTATTCTGAAAAGCTTGCAACAGATAGCAGTTGAGCAAAACAACATGAGTTGTAAAATGTGATTAATTAATTGCATCTTGTTTCCTTCCTTGTAGCTACACACAAGTTGATAATTTTGGTTTGTTAGAATTTTTACCATAATATACATTCACATCCCATGCAACTTATTTCTTATTATTCATTTTTTTGGAATATCAACTCATGCTAGCAGTTGAAATTAACCAAATACAGCAACTTGTATGTATCTGAGGAGAAAACAACAGATTAGAATATATATTAATCTCATTCTCTAATGGACTTTATTCCGGCATTGTTTGAATCTGTTAAAATACCCCATTCCTTTGATGTGAAGCTTTGAAACTCCAACTGAAAGCCCTCTATGACAATTGACAGTCACAAGCCCTTGTTGGTAACCCTACATCTTCTAAAGAATCTGTTGTGCCTTATGAGCGCTGGCCAGGACAACTTCCCCAATCATCAATCACAATCTGGTCTATCTCGCGCTCACTAATCACTTGATAGCCTAATCTCTCTGACTCAGTCAATTACACACCCGGCTGGTACTTTTTTTATATTGAGCCTACAGCTAAGTTCCTTTTGGACTGTTATTAGCAAGCTTCTCACAATACTCTGCCTTCAGACTAAGGTCTTCTACAGATATGGTTTATTTACAGACATACTGAACGGCACCATACGATGAAATAAAAAGTAACAAACGAAAACAAGCCGAAAGTTGTTGTAGATAGTGAGTAATATTCTTATAACATGAAGATCTTTCGAGATTCTTACAGTAGGGTGTTCTATCCAAGTCCTGAAAACTTTACTTATCTCAACTTGGAGAATGAAGACAGCGTCGACTAGTTTACTTCCGAAGGATTTAATAACTTTCGGAAATACCCAAAGACGAGCTGTGAAACCAATACATGGTACCTATCCCAAACTATCATATCTCTACCTACTTGAGTAGATGAAACAGAAGTGAAGCTGTGACTTTCAAAATTATAAGTACTCCTGAAATTAACTCCGCTTGTAGCCCCTCCGGGAGCTACTGCCGGTCCCAAGCCCGGATAAAGGAGGAGGGTTGGGCATGGGGTTAGCGACCCCATCCTGTAAAAAACCGACTCGCTAAGAAAACATTAACCAGAAAATTATTCACTCCTGAAATTCTCAGAAACACTTCTCTGTGTTCAGTCTTATCACAAACTATAGAGGTAGCAGTCAGAATTAGAGTGACAAAACAAGCTTGGTTGACGATTTACTTTCTATTTCCTAAGAGCACTCAAGCCTTGGGATCAAATACCTTTCGAAGTGATTCGAATAGCTACCCGGTACTTTGAGAGGAGACTCTATGTTTACTGAAGGACTTCACATAGTGCTAAAAAATTGTTTCTAGTTATTTTCGTACAACAAGGTGCCACCTACCTACCTATAGGGATTGTCAACCAAATATAACTAGATACAGATACTCGATAGCCTCTTTCACCTCGTCTGCATCCATTTATAGTGATTGGTTTCAAAGTAGATAAAGAACCCTCTTCGAAAGAATTGGAAGAAATTATGACCATATTCTCTTCAGTGAATTTCACATACTGCGAAAAAGGTTGGTACGGTTTTAAGCAAATGCCCTATACACCATAGATATGCCCTCGCAAGTGATGTTCAATGCCAATGCGTAGAGGGATTGTTAGCGGAATATAGATTGGGTTTAAGTGTATTCCATGCAGAATTGTGTTGAAACACGTTGGGCGGCCATTTCTTAACCCATCGGAACTAAAGATTACTTGGAAAACACTCTAAAATCTCCCTACGTAAAATTACAAGTAAACTATCGTTTTCCCTATTATGCTTCTTTTTCCCATTCTACCTTGTTACTTGAAAGATAATTACCCTCCTGCTCAACTGTGTTCTGATTCTGGGGCTTGTCGAGTGAATTAATGTTCGAAAGAATACTAAGAAATAAGAGTAGCTGGGCTGTAATAAAACCATGACAAGGATATTGAACAATAGGATATCATGGGACTAAATAAAGACAAAATTATTCGTGACAAAGATTGTACTACTCCTTAATTAGCTGCACACACCCACTATTCAGAGGAATTCCAGAGAGCAAATAGTCCGCTACTTTTGCCCACCAAATTTTGGAGTAAAGATGATTTCGAAGAGCATATGGATTGTGTAATCTAAAGACCTAAATTAGAGACTAAACGATAGTATGTGGTCAATCAAATGCAGGATCTCAACTGAAAGCGACATTTAGTCAGCCACACAAGATAAAATCAAAGTACTTTAATATCCTGGACGACAGGAGTCACATAAGTGGTAGGTGAATCACTATGATCTGCCGCCAACACATCACGTTTACTTTATACTTGGGTCTGACCATATTTGCTGCCTATGCTTGTTTACTACCGGTCATGCTAATAATGACTGTAAAAATCAATACCAACTCTAGACAACCGAGTTATTACACCTTAAGACAAAACTTGTCGCAATCAACGCTAATAAAAAGTAATCATTATTTACTTGTGGTTGATTTTTGCAGAGGCGATATCAGACTAGTAGTAAAACAATAGGGAGAATATTAATATCCCAATAAGTACTGACAACACAATAGAAATAGCAACTTTGTATTGTAGTACAAAACTATAGCAGTTAACAGATTAAGACTTTTAGCAAACATAACATTCTAAACAAACTAGAAAGTTAAGATTACAAAGTTATTTAAAATACTCTATGCAAAACGACTAATAAATGTTTACGAAATCCCCCATATGTTGAATAGGTATCAATTAATGAGCAACAAAAGGTTTTGTAAAATGTCCGACATATGTTATATAACAAAAATTTGCTACGGAAACAGAATATATTTTGTGGAATAATTTCAAAGTGCTAGATGTTCAAAAAGAATATAATCTTGTTATTAGCTAACAAAATCAAAAATTTATGTTTAGTTTAAATCATTTATAGACAAAAAAAATAAAGAAACAAATAAAAAAATCAAAATCACTTAAAAAAATATGGATAACGAATCAGTTAGGATTTGCAAGAAAAACAAATTATGACTAGTTAAAATGAAATGATCGATAACACCTTCCTTACATTTAAAATTCTGAGTAAGGTGTGCTGGAGTCGATATTTACATTATCGGTTAATAAAAACTTGTTTTCTAAAACTGAATTGCTTGGTGTGCAACAAATTCCACTGTCGTTATTTTCTACCTTACATCTACAATCCGCCTGACTGATATCTGACTCCAGATCATTCATATGTAACAAACACGGATTAGCGACACTCTATGTACAAAAATAAAATAATAAACCAAGTGATTTTTTTGCATTATGAGAGAGAATTAATAATCAATTTAATTAAAGAATGACACTTGAAATCGTACAAAGTATTAAAAATGCTTAGACATGTACAAGTCAGCTAAACAAAACATCTTAAAATGACTTATTATAAATTATGTCAATAAATCATTATTGAGTGAGCCAGTAGTAGTTTCATACTTTGAAATTAAAAAGTACCACAATGTACCAAGATTATTTGTTAATGTGCACCTTGTGAAAATAATACTTGTACAAATGAATTAAAAAGGTGGAAACGACTCAATTGAAAATTCTGTTTTACTAAATCATCGTCAGTAAATCATTGACAGAGTCTAGAATAGAGGGTAATAATAAAAATCCTTTACATACAATAAAGTATTGTTACCGGTTCACATGACAGTTATAAATAATCTAACATACAAAAGTAAACGCAGATTCGAACGCATTATTTGTCAGAGACTTGTATCATCATAACTAAACTGTTCCAAAAGTCAGCGGACCCGAAGGGAGTGATAATCTCATCAGCGTATTAACACCATACTTGAATAGTGCTTACAACTAGGCGATTAGAACCCATAGCTCATTGATAGAAAACTAAAGTCCAATATAACTTGATAGATATAATCACAAAAAATAAGAAGCCATATCATGAAAAACAACTGATAATATTAACCCAACATTGAGGAAAGTTAAGAGGGACAAATCGAAACAAGGTGTGACTCGTTAATAATTAATGAAACGCTCACTGTTTATCACAAGACTGTGGGCTAAACACTGAGATGGGCTTGAAATAGGCATAAATTTCACCCTTGGTACCCAAACACTGAATAACTATTCACAACGAACCATAGATGGGAAACCAAAAGTATGCCCCAAATCGGTCCAGAGGTATATGATACTGTGTATTTATTATGAGTTTTGATCCAATTCCATTGAAGCTTATTACACTTCACTTATTAAGTACATAAAAATCCAATCTCAGACAAATAGTAGTTGGATTAGATAGTTCTATTCGAAGGTAGTTTAGTTGAAGGTTTGAATTTCCCTTTCTAATTGGATGTCAACCCACGAAGTTGTTCATCTAACCATTGCAACTTACTGAGGCGAAGATGCACAAAACATGATGATGAAATTTACTCGGTATTGTTTGCTTGAATCTTCCCATTGATGTTTAGGACTGCAATGATCAGTCTCCTATTGGCACATGCGCATGCTGTGTGTATAACCTCGATATTACCTTAAGTCACAAGCGTTATAAGCAAAGATGGGTGGTGGCTAGCGGTGGAATCCAGGAAAAGCGTTTCATCCTACTCGGGACTCGTCAGCTGCATGTGCTCGCATCCAAGAATTGATGTCCACTCTGAGACTCGAATCCAGCACCGTTCGCTTCAATTGCAGTCCTAAACATCAATGGTAAGATTCAAGTAAACAATACCAATTGAATTTAAACTTTACCCCATTACACAAACAAGTGGCTAACTGGACTCAGTAGCTAAGTGGATAACGTGATGGCGTTTGAAGCGAACGGCACTATGTTCGAGTTCCGGAGTAAACATCAACTCTGAGATGTAGGTACATCCAGTTGATGAGTCCTAAATAGGACGAAACGCACGTCCTGGATTCCGCCACTAGCCACTATCCATCTTTGCTTATTGACAACGAGATGTTTATAATACAATTTAGGTCGTTAAAACTTAAAGCTGGAATCATATATTAGCAACTTCGCTTACAAAATGTACCAATTACCAAAATGAACATAAACAATAATATACGTCAGATTTATTAACTAAAATTAAACGAATGATACAATAATCACACGCTATAACGCTAATAGAAAAAAACAAACAGACTAAACAATGTTTAATAGTGCGAATACAAGGCTATAAGACTAGATGGAAACAAATTGAATGAAAAAATCTATAAGTGATAAACTGAACAGTTTACATGAAACTGCAAAACAAATTTTCGAAAAAAACGATCTCATTTAGTGATTTGTTGTCATTTACAACATATATTTAGATTTTAATATACCAACTTAGTATACGATACAACGAAGCACGATGAAATAATATTAGATGAAATCTAAAGGTTTTTTATTTAGTTAAGACCGGAACAAAACAATGTGCTAAACAGAGATAAAATTATCTTGAATTAAAAAGAAAACTATTATACTTCAGAGTATATCGGAATATCGTTGCCTGATAGTAATGATCGAATGTGATGCACTTATCGAATTGAGATTTATGGCAGATTTGTGTAAGAACTAGTGATACTGTCCTGTCAGCCAAGTTGAAACATCTAGAGCTCAGGTCGAACCTGAGATTTATTAGTTGGGAACCGGATATATTAACTTGGGTTATGTACAAACACTTAAAAAGACATTAACATTCTGTACAATGTTTAGACAAATCAACCTATAAACAATCAAAAGACCTGGTGAAATAGATTGAGTGTTATAATGAGATGAAAAGATTACCTTAATTCAGCGAATGAGCACTGATTCCATAATCAAATAAATGTTTTTTTATAAATAATGTGACTAGCTGGAGAAAATAGTTATACCATCTTAGGTGGTTTTCATTAGATGGCTGAGTTTTGTATACACAAATTACGATTGAAACTAAAAAATAATTTAGGTTGTATTAGGACGTGATCCAACGTACTTCGCATGATTTGTATAGTGCTCTAAAGAATAAGCATCGAGACCCGGCGTCATTTTCAGTTTGAACAACGAAATATGGGTCAACTGTTAGTGGTGAAGTTTTAATGGTTGTAAACTACTTAACCACATAACAATTAAACATGAAACTATTGTTGAATTAAAACTGAGATCTGGTTAACAACTATGTTGCACAGTGGACTCAATAGAACATCAATTTGATTGGTTGCCCCCAAATGCCCTGGTACGGCAGAGATTGGGGAGAGTCCGCTATCCCTCTCGAAATGCTCTCACATGGCCACGCGTATATAGCCTCTGTCAGGGAAGTCCTACTCACTGTCTTCTCGTGGCGGGGGTGTTGTTTACGAAATTGAGAGAACGGAAAGCGAATGTCCAGAGCTTTACCCGGGTTGTTGGACCTACTGCTAGAAAAAAAACGTTCTCGTCGACTGAATTTTCAGGAATTGATCTCCTACCAGGAGGTCGACTTATCGACTTAGAATACGCAGATGACACAGTCCTGTTTGGTGAAGATGCTGATAAGATGCCGAGTCTTTTGGTAGCACTGAGCAACAGTATCAGGATGTTTGGAATGCGTTTATACCCATCTAAATGTAAATTGTTGCGTCAATACCTGAAATAAAGATAGGGAGTGAAGTAGTCGAACGCGTGGACAACTACACTTATCTTGGAAGTCTGATCAGCCCCAATGGGTTGATGTCTGACGAAATCTCTGCACAGATTCAGGAAGCTCGTTTGGCTTTTGCCAACTTACAGGACCTATGGAAAAGGCCAGATATCCGTCTATCAATTAAGAGATCAGTATGCTGAGCAGCAGTTCGTTCTGTTCTAATTCATGGTTGCGAAACGTGGCCATTAAGAGTGGATGATACTCGTAAGTTCTTAGTATTCTATCACAGATGTCTTAGAAATATTGCTCGCATCTGCTGGAATCACCGGGTAAGTAGTAGTGAGGTTAGACACAGGGTATTAGGGAGTGATGGTAAATCAGTTGATGAGGTTGTAAGTCTTCACCAACTGAGATGGTTGGGCCAAGTGTTACGTATGCCTGAACACCGATTACCACAATGCGCTATGCTGACTAGTATTGGGGATGGTTGGAAGAAAGTTAGGGGCGGCCAAACCAAAACGCGGCATTAGTGCTTGAAGTCACTACCTTCTAGTCTGAGCCATGTTGGTAGATGGTTGGAGACTCTGTGTGACATGGCTCAGAATGGATCACAATGGCGTAGGTGTATACACTCTCTGTCTTCCCTTAAACTATGAGACTAAAATTGCTACATATCTTTCTTCCTGTACTATATCATTATATATAATCCGTCTTTTATATATAACCAGCACTAAATTAACTACCATGAATTTGGTGTTAATCTTGTTGTATTAATGAGGCATTGTGGCAACTTGAACCGACTTATATATGTGCCTGGTCCTACGTTGTAGCTGACTGAATGACTAACTTTGCATATAAGTAATATTAAAATATCATCATGAGCTATAAGTATTTTGTACGATGACTATCTTGACCTCTTTTTCGATATCACGAAACATTAAGTCTATAATATGATTTATTAATGTTTAGTCAAAAAATTAAATTAACCTACCTTTTGTGATGAGTAAGAAAGTAATTCTAATCCACAGTCCATGGCTGTTGGTAACTCAAACGAATTTAATCGTAAAATCAAACCACTCAAGCGATCAGCTCCCTTCCAAAAAATTGAATTTATCATTGAAATAACTGGATGACTGTTTGTAGAAAATCGATGACAACTCTTTTTGGTATCTGAATCTAAGGACATTGGTATCGTTTTATCGATTGCTTTATTTAGTGTACTAGTCGAAGTTTGTTCTGTTTCGTTCACTGTTTCAAGATACCACTGAGACTCTTTTAAAAGATCCAACAAACTGAGTAAGTGATAAGTACCAATATGGGATTGTTCTAAAGCCCCTACATATCTGAAAAAGCACCGAAATAAACGAAAGTATCATCAATGAAAACCAACTCGTATAAGGAAACAGTTCAGACTGACGGAGTCTACGAAAGACTACAAATTAAATCATATTCAAAACTCACAATTATATCACGTCATTAAAAGTAGAATTTTCTCGCCCTGCATACAGTATTAAACTTAACCATCAATTTTCGTGATATTAGCTATCGAATTACTGTTTAAAAATGTTGGTGTCCACGAAATTATTATCACCAAAAATTAAACATTTTATTTGGGGAAAATTGACTTCAGTGAAGACAAATTTATAAAGTATTATTTTCCCTTAAAAATTTTAAGCATCATATTGTTATACAACTGTTGAAATCATTATCAATTAGTTTTTCCTCCTGTTGATATTTCTATGCTACGCAAAAATGTGATGTACAGCAACATGGATTAAAACAGATTTGTGCCACATTAGTTACCTCTTTGTTTCCAACTGTGTTCAGGTGATAAAAATTTCGATATTTTCATTGTTCTTCATTTATTTTTCCTTTTCTGACTCATGAGTTCCTTACTTACTTTATTATCATTTCTTTGGTTAAGAAAACTATGGGTGCAATCATTTTCAAAAACCGTACATTTATCATGTCCATATAATTAGATTGAAGATAGTCTTCAATACATGAAACTAGAACATCCACACCATACATTATTAGCCATCAATGAAGCAGAGATGCAATGAATTTATCAATGAACCATAGATGTATTGAGCTGACAATCGTCAATTATTCATTAAAATTTTAGACGACAGCTTGAAGAAATGTGACAGTCTAGTTTGAGATAATATATATCAGACAGAATAGAAACTTATAGAGATTTTATTGCAGCTTCATTTTTCATAGTTGAAATCATGAGTCAATTGAAGCTAGACCACCATGGAAAACCTGGAAGCACTAGACGGCCGTTTCGTCCCATTATGGGACTCCTCAGCAGTGGGCATCCGCGATCCCGCCTCGCGAGATTCGAACCCAGGACCTACCAGTCTCGCGCCAGAGCACAAAAGAGTAACTACATGAAATTTATTCTAGTTGCGTATTTAATTATTCTTTTGTTTATTTGTCAGTTTTTCAAATGATTTTCCATCGAATTTGCCGCCTTCCTCGGTGTAGTGAATTTCATGAAGCCCAATTACATGAAGTTTCGATTTTTAATCATAAATAATAAAAAAATTATTGAACGTGAGGATATAACTTATAAAACCGAATTTTCAAATTTAAAGTATTTATTATAATGAAAAATGAATGGAACACAAAGATTTACTATACTTAAAAGCGAGTTTTATATACAGAAAAAACACAAATCTGTACGTTAATTATTATAAGGCCTGATTACCTGGAGATAACATATATTAGAAATTTAATTTGTAACCTCAGAGGAAAACCAACCAGTTTAAAACTCATTGAGCACAAAGATGATCCATACATCCAAAGATGACTTTGAATACAGTTTAAATATGATTGTGGAATTTTTGTACTATCTCTAATAAGTGAACTCAATGAAGAAGGTAACGAAGAGTTAATCGCCCTATACAATTCATTTCGACATGCACAACAGTGAGCTACATTTAGGCCGATCCCAGAGCCACTAATTAATTTTTTAGGTGCGGAACCGATAAATTTAGAGGATTTGACCGTTCGAACAACTGAACTTGTTTCAGGGTAGCGATTTTGATTACTATCTGAATCATTATGTATTTTACTGGATACAAGTGAATCACAACTATGTAATCGACGAATCCGTGGAGAGTTTCGTGATTTCATTCGAGAAATATTTGAAAATTCTCTTGGAGTTTGATGTATACGACAAGCAATAAAACCTGATCAAAAAAGAAACGTTCCAATTTAAAATAAATGCAACTGCTAAATAACAAAACAATAATATGCATTCAGGATGTTTTCATTTTTGTCGAAAAGGTAATAGGCTATACATAAGTCAAGAGTAGCATCTGTGATATGATAACAAAAATGGAACATTTAGTTAATCTAATATGCCCAGTAACATAAAAGTGATTAGGATTGAGAAATAAAGTTGTAGAAGTACAGACAATTAGAGAAAGAAAAGATGAGAACGAAGTTCAAATATCAAGAAACTAAAGAGTGATATTGGACACTGGAAATTTTCAGCAAATACAACACTGACAAAGGTTGAAAGCTATACCTTAATAGCGTAGGGCCTAGAATGTTAGTAATGGTAGTTTATGTGAGCACAAAACAACACTGCTGGCTATTACTGTTACCATCTTAGTTGTCAATCATATAAAGGATCAAAAAAATTAAATTTATAATCGGATTTACTCAACTAGTCTAACGATTATTTATCTTTCCTGAATAAATAATTAGAAGGAAGCATGGCTGTCAACATATATACACTGATAGTCACCAGTCAAGAGAGTACCTGATAACGTCTGTCATATATTATTTGGTCAAAAGTGTCAGCAACAATATTATTTAAAAACGGTGGGAATCTTTCAAGTAATTAGGGGATCAAATAAAGCACCTGTCAAATACTACACGTACAGTTCGACATAATTTCTTCAATTCTCCTAGACGAAACTACAGTGTTATTAATTGTTGAAAATTAGTATCAGATCCGAAATAGTTTGACGGATACTGTCATCAAATACAATTTTATTAGGATGAAATTAAGTGTAAAATTAGGTGTTGATTCAAATGTGATTTTCATTAATTAAAATATTCATATGCATTAGCTTTGTATAGATTTCGTTCAGAATGACAAAGTCTGTTGATAATAAGTACTATGATTAGGTCTGTATATAAATAAATGCCTTCAAATGGTTAATTTTAAGTTCCTCTCAACAAATCATCTGAACAAACCCGAATTTTTGTTTTCAGCTAATGGTCAGGGTACAACAAAACAGGAAGCAGTCTCGTTTATTGGCACTGAAGTCGGAGTTTGAAATTATTAGCTAAATGCACAAACGTTAAACACTCCATAGTAATAACTCTGGCAGTTTGGATACGTTTAAAGTAGTGGTATTTGAGGGTCAATCACAGTGAATATTGTTTGAAAACTGATAAAATAAATGAACAGATAGTTATTCTGCGACATGATGAATACGGTTAACATCTAGATGTTTTGTATTTAGCCTGAAATATTATATATTATTAGTTAGAGTTAAAAATCGAGTTACACGGGGAACATTGACTTGGTGAGGAGCGTCATAGAGCACAAAACTTGGTCTAATCCTTCTTGTCAACTGTCTTCAACCACCCAACACGCGACGTCAAGTCACTTAGACTAGTGACCACATTGTAACTCAGTCGATATAATTTCATCAGAACTAAGGATTAGAAAAACATGATATTGGTTATAAATCAGTAACTAATCAATGTCATGGTGACCCAGATGTATGATGTCTTTAGAAAAAAAACCTAGAGAAACAACCAAAGATTTCTTGAGGGGAGTTTCCGATAATTGTTTCTTTTCTATGCCCATCACTTGTGTGAAAGGTGATAATACCATACAGCTATACAAAACAAAGTAGACAGAACCTCGAAACCCGTATGTTTTAACAACCAAGCCACCGTCTTACTATTAAGCCTCATTCGCTATTTTATATCCACATAGTATTACATAATTTGGCAGTATTTGTGTCCGAAACTTCCTTGTAGTGAAAAACTTTATTCTTGATATCTAGAAATTAAGCGCTTTTTTGAAGTCATTAAATAAACAAGAACCAGTAAAACACAACAGACATACCACGTGTAATTAAAAACCGTAATGCATCATCATAACCTTGGTTGGCTAAGTTGACCAACTGATCAGGAGCCATTGGCCACACCATTCCCACTAAACGTTTAATATTTGTTAAGTTGAAGCTCATTGAAAGATTCAGTAATGAGATTGAACCTAACACATCTTCGTACTTTTGTGGCTGAGCTCTATGATACTGTGGGCCCCATTTTGATTCCAGTGGACATATATCTGAATCACCAGCAAATGGACTAACTTTAATAGTCTGTTGGTTTATGCTAAGTAAATTGTTTGATAAACCGCCATCGACCACAGGCTAAAAAAATGGATACACCAAAGTAATCATTATCATGAGGGTATACCATGAATAGTATTTCAAATTTATTGTGATATGAGCCGTCACTACTCACATTAATCACTTTTAAACTGTAAATGAGGTTACTCCATCCAAACAGGAAATTGTGTTATCATTGAACAGTAGTTCTAACTTGGAAAGAAATTTGGATTTCCAGTTTAGTAAACATGATGTCCCAAAATATGGCTGAGACAAATATTAGTAATGTCTACAATTATAAATATATATAAATAGCTCAGTAAATCGGTTTACTTTTAGTATGATCTCTTATTACAGAAGAGATGATAACAAACTAACGAGTATTCGGAAAAATATTGAGTATGATAAATAGTTTTCTTAAACATCAGCAACTAGATAATCTTCTAGATTTTTGGAAGATCTCAACAAAAATGAGGTGCTGTTAACAATGAACTTAGAAGAGATAAGTTCTGAACAGAACGAGCTGACCATAACGCTAAAAAATAAAGATATCTAGTAATGAAATGAATATCTGAAGGAAGTTAGGAATCTTTACTTTTCAAACAGTATCCTTGTTATTATGTATGAAAAAGGAGTATCCAGAGTATCAAGAGGAGATTACTACTGATTCGGACAGAATATATTTAGAGAAGTCAGTATATATATATATATATATCAGCCGTCAAATCGATTGGTTAACGCACTGACCAGATATAAGAATATGAGCATGATAAAAGGTATAACTTAACAACCAGTTCAAAAAAATTAGACTCGGTTCACAACACCTACATATTTAGTTGTGTTTAATTCAGAACGATCCAAGTGAGTAGAAGATAAATAACTGGGTTCGTTGCGCTTAACAACTAAACGAACAAGTATCGGGAGTTAAAATTTATCATCATTATTAGCTTGCAATTTGGTACTGGAATGGAAATTTTCGGACGTCACAAAAACGATAAGTAGAACAACGATAATTCAAATGAAGAGAACAAGCTTATCACGCTTACGAACAATGTATACTTGTAAGTCCAACAAAATTTGAGCAACCGCCCTCTGAACAAATTATGTAAATATCCACATCAAAAAGATTATATACAAAAGACCAGCACCTTATAAGCTTGAAGTTGGGGCAAGTATACTAAACGGAAGCGATCCATCGGATATTAACCTGTTATAGATCGACTACGTGTGTAATTCAATCGATTTCATCTAAAATATAACGCTTGAGATAAGACGAATAAGGGACATGATTTCCGTGATAGACGAGGTAATAGCACCCGGAAATCTGTATCAGTTTAAGTTTCCGCAGTTAATATCAAAAGTGAGGGATTAACACGACAAAAAGTGAAGAAATTGAAATGAGTATATCAACGGCAGTGGGAAGTTACGAGAAAAAAAACTTCAGGGGAATATATAAGAGAGAAATAGAAAGCGTGTAAGAATGCTAATCTCAAAATTCAAAAGAGCAATGGGTATATCTACAACATACACATTTTAAGATACTACATCTTGATTCGTCTAGTATACATATACATCATTGAGTGGATGTCAACTAAGAAATTTGTGCTTTTCGAGGCTACAGTAAGTGAATTCACTGGTTGTCTCCATGTTTTAATCTATTCAATTCTCAACTTCTTCGAACCCGCTGTTACGCTACCCAGCATTTCGCGCCGGGGTAGACGGTAGCTATGCACTATAACACAATCACCGAGTACCTTAGACGGCTAATGTTCGCAAATTTATCAATCCCTTGGACTCTAGCTTGACTATATGTGAATAATGTTTCTAAGACATCTCAGTCTGTAGCTCCTCTAGAGTTACTGCCGGTCCCAACCTCGGGTAAAGGAGTAGGGTTGGGCATGGTGTTAGCGACCCCATCCCGTAGAAAACTAACTCGCTAAAAAAACGCTAACCAGAAAACATAATTCAAACCATTTAAACTCTGCCCTGGGAGTTGAAGGAATAATTATGACGCCTCAAGATGAAAGCCGAAATTTTTCCGAAATCACGAGGCCGACGCACCTTTTAACAACCAGGAAAACAATCTCTATAAGTAAATGAAACGTCCGGACAATACGGGAGACAGGGAGGACCGGTCAAACAGCAACGAGAATGAGGATATCAGTCAGTCACAACGTAGAACTTCGTACGTACGTACATCAGTTCGAGTTGCCATACCACATTAGCACAGAGATGCAGTTGTCCATTTAAATCCCATAGTGGTGGAAGTAGTAAGAGTTAAAGCAGTAACCGGAAAGATTATTACCCCAATGCTAAAACTCTAATACATTTTTTTTATTATTATTATTTGAACACATAAATATTGGTACAAAGGGGCACCGAATACATATGCGCCATACAAATCTCATTCGATTTGTGTGAGGGCTGTGATACTGCCCAGGTGCCCAGACTGAAGTAGGTGGTTTTCTTAGGGGGCCACATCCGGAGCCTTTGACCTAAAGGTCTGATCCACAAGGCAGTGGAGCATCGTGAGGAGATGCAGTCCCATGGTAGCCGGTAACCAACGATTGGTTCATACGCCATTTGTTTCCTCAGGATACTGGAGCCCATGTGCACCATTGGTTTGGAATCAGGGTTTTCCAACTCCCCTAGGTGGACTCGCCGTATCCACCAACCCGGTTAAGGCGCCGGACATTCGCTTTTCGTCCTCTAAATTTCGTAAACAACACCCCCGCCACGAGAAGGCAGTGAGTAGGACTTCCCTGACAGTGGCTATATACGCGTGGCCATATGAGCGCATTTCGAGAGGGAGAGCGGACTCTTCCCACTCTCGGCCGTATCAGGGCATTTGGGGGCAATACATATCTGGTTGTAAGCAGCTGATGAGAAACCACGAAATATAATGAATTCATACTATTCTGCATCAATATTTGTACTGTCTTTATTCATAAAGGGAACTAACTGCAGGAAAGATTAGGGTTTGAAGATGTTATTCAAGGAGTATAATCCAGTCAAATAAATTTGGACAAAGACAACTAGTGTAGCAGCAGACTCTGCATTAATAGGCCTCAACATACACAAAGGAAAAAGCAAGATTCTCAGATACAACACGAAGAACATCAACTCAGTCACACTTGATGGCGAAACTCTGGAAGACGTACCTGGAAGCATCATTGATGAACATGGAGGATCTGGTGCAGACGTAAAGTCAAGGATTGGCAAAGCAAGGACCGCATTTCTACAACTGAAGAACATATGGAACTCAAAATAACTGTCAACTTATTTCAAAGTGAGAATCTTCAATATGAACGTCAAGACAGTACGAATGTATGGAGCTGGAAAGTAGAGAGCTACTACAATCATCGTCAAGAGGGTACAAGTATTTATAAACAGTTGTCTACACAAAGTACTCAATATTCACTGGCCGGATACCATCAGCAACAGCCTTTTGCGGGAGAGGACAAACCCGCTTCCAGCTGAGAACGAAATTAGGGGAAGACGTTAGGAGTGAATAGGATATGCATTACGGAAATCACCAAACTGCATCACGAGGCAAGTCCTGACTTGGAATCCTGAAGGGAAGCGGAAAAGAGGAAGGTCAAAGAACACATTACGCAAGGTATTGGAAACAGACATAAAAAGGATGAATGTCAACTGGAAATAACTGGAAAGGATTGTTCACGACAAGGTTGGATTGAGAGTGCTGGTGCGCAGCCTATGCTCTTCTATGAGGGATAACAGGTGTAAGTAATTAGGTATAACAAGGAAACTAAGTATCACTCGGTTAGTCGGCTACAACGTAGGACCAGGCACATATATGCATCGATCCATGTTGCCACACTTCATCAGCACAACAAGATGAACACCAAATTCATAGAAGCAGCTACTTCAATGGTAGTAATATATAAAGGAAAGATTGCATATAAGGATATAGTACAGGAAGAAAGAATTAGTTCGTAGAAAGAAAAAATATAAAGCAATTTTAGTCTCATAGTTTAGGGGAAGACAGAGTGTATACACCTACGCCATTGTGATCGGTTCTGAGCCATTTCACATAGAGTCTCCGACCATTGGTTACGATAGTCACGCGGACCCCAACCAAATAGTCTGCATCTACCAACATGGCTAAGACTAGAAGTTATTGACTTCAAGGACTGATGCCACGTTTTGGTTTGGCCGCCCCTAACTTTCTTCCAAACATCCCCAATACTAGTCAGCATAGCGCATTGTGGTAATCGGTGTTCAGGCATACGTAACACTTGGCTCGACCATCTCAGTCGGTGAAGACTTATTTATTTATTTATTTATTTAAACACATATATATTGGTACAAAAGGGCACCAGATACATATGCGCCACACAAAATAATGAAAGTAGGAAGAGAAGGGATGAAAAGATAAGGCGGACTGAAATGTACAACCAGAAGACTCTTTCAGTTAAGAAAGTTAGAACCACTCTTTATGTAGAAAGTAAAAGATGATTACAGCAGGATCGCCACTGGCTTCTATTCTGAGCCATATCTGATAACGTCTCTAGCCACTGTGTTGCACCATCTCTCGGACCCCAGCCAGGGAGTCGTGAAGGACCAACAGAAGCTAACTCTTTGCAGCTTTCTTTCATGCCACGACACCATGTCATACACTGACCTCCTCTCCGCTTTTTCCAACCAGTCCCAGAGTCGGCAAATAATGCACGACGTGGAAGTCTCTGGGACGACATTCGTAGATCATGTCCAAGCCACCGAAGTCAGTGTTTCAAGATGGTGACACCAATTGAATTATCGTCTCGGCGCCCGAACACACGATGCCGAACCTCTGCATTACTAACATGGTGTTGCCACTGTATATCAGCAATCCTTCGGAGACAACGATGATCGAACACAGAGAGACGTCTAACATCCTCAACTCGGAGAGGCCAGGTTTCACAAGCATAGAGCAAAACTGCTCTCACCGACGCGTTGTAAATCCGACCTTTTACAGCCAGACTAACATCACGAAGGCGCCAAAGATGGCCCAGATTGGCATAAGCCGCTCTGGCTTTCATTATACGTGCATCAATCTCATCACTCACACCACCACCAGCACTTATGTAGCTACCTAGATACACGAACTTCTCAACTACTTCAATCTGCTCACCATCCAGGGTGAGTACAGGATGAGAATCCTGCCAGTCTTGTAGGAGTAATTTGCACTTGGAGGGTGCAAAGCACATGCCGTACCTGCGGACACTGATTGCCAACTGATTAAGTGCGGATTGCATGCCTTGGGCATTATCGCACAGTAAGACAATATCATCCGCATACTCGAGGTCGAGAAGTCGTTCTCCAGGCAACATATCCACACCGCCATTACTTACATCCATCAGAGCTGTTTCCAGGATGTCGTCGATAGCAAAGTTGAAGAGGAATGGTGAGATCGGGCAACCCTGCCAAACCCCGCTGCTTGAATGAAACAAGGGAGAAAGGTGGTTTTATGCCTTCACTCTGCCTGAGGTGTTAGTGTACAGGGCCTTTAAGATGTTAATGAACTTCTCAGGCACACCCTTCTTCAATAGACAATCCCAGAGAACAGTCCTGTCCAACGAATCGAAGGCAGCCCTGATATCAAGAAACACTACGATTGTTGGCACGCGATAAGTATGACGGTGTTCTAACATTTGATGGAGGGTGAAGATGTGATCAATGCATCCTCGACCAGAACGAAAACCAGCCTGCTCCTCGCGAGTCAATCGTTCTCGGGTTTTAAACAACCTACGAAGAATGATAGAAGCCAATAGTTTGGACGCAATCGGAAGTAGACTTATCCCCCGATAGTTGTTACAGGAACAACGTGAACCCTTTTTAAAGATAGGGACGACTATTGACTCATTCCATGGTGTTGGAACACTTTCTAGCTCCCAAACCTTTGTAAACAACTTAGTCGATTCCTTAGTCAGAAAGTCACCACCATCTTTAAAAAGAGCCTGAAGTTAGTCATCTGGGCCCGGTGATTTGTAGCGTTTCAAGAGTTGGAGTTCCTTGAGGACTTCCGCCTCGTTTGGTGGATCAGTCGTCACCGGCCATGTGTGCAGAACAAACTGGTCGATGTTGCCGGAGCAGCAGGCCAGTTGAATTGCCCTTCGAAGAATTCTGCCCATCGTCCAAGACGTCGAGAGATGTTAGTGATTGGCATCCCATCATCCTCGTAGATTGTTTCACTCACACCAGACTTCTTGCTGCCAGTGGCTCGGATGAGTTGGAAGAGCTTCCGGCAGTTACCAGATGCAGCTGTTGCTTCCATCTCATTAGCACGCTCCGACCACCAGGCTTCTCGGTCCTTACGCAAGCTTTGCCCGATTTCATTACTTAACAGCCTTCGTTTGTGGTCATTTCACAAATAAATGAAATGATGAATTCTATTGACGGTGAAGACTTACAACCTCATCAACTGATTTACCATCATTCCCTAATACCCTGTGTCTAACCTCACTATTACTTACCCGGTGATCCCAGCAGATGCGAGCAATATTTCTAAGATTTTTAGACTCAAGACCTGAGGGAAGGTAGAAAATGAATATACCTCCTTATCAGTTCACTCGATGTCTCCAACAATTCGTGACAACTTTGCATACCTCAATCAGGAAGTCTGTATCTAACGACAATTTAGTCCAACAGTGAGTGACTTCGCGTCCCGACCGCTGCTGCTATCTTGATTTGGTGGCCAGGCTTACCTATCCTGATGAACCAATAGAACTATTCTGGCTGGAACAATCGTTCCTTAAGGTCCTACCATAACAAGTAGATCATTTGATGAACAATAAGACTGAAAGCGGCAAACTCAAGGTCCGAGGGCGGAGTCGTACTACTGACTGTATAGAGGTGTGACAGTAGTAAGGTGTTTCCTTCAAACTGAAAGCATGACAGCGATGCTATCTTTCCACAAAGGAAGGGTGGGTTTAGAAAAGGTAGACCCTAAAAATGCACACCTTACCTTATCCCGTGGACTTCCGTCTCCGGAGGTAAGGGTAAGGTCTTAACAAGTACAGAGCTAACACGAAAATTGCTCGTAAAAAGGCCGTGTGTGACCAGACTTAAGCAGTTATCCCTTAGGCACTACAGTCACGCTTCCAGGTCACTAAAACCAATTCCAACCCGAATTTATTTTCAGGTGCCTCTAGAAGAACCCTTCCACGGTATTGACAACTAGGAAGCGATAACTGTTCTCAGACTTCTAACAGCACTCAAGACCACAGTATTCATAATTACCCTCTCTATGTCATATCTTGGTTCGCCAGTCTCCAGGCTTTCTTGTAACCTATTCCCATATCGACATGTATTGTGCATATAAGTTATTCATATGTAATACGTGTTTCAACCACTTTACTGAATTGAGATTCACAAACTCAGCCAACTAGCTATCTTCACCTATTACGTCAACTCTAGGGATTCTCATTCGGTGGTTTCAACATGCACGAGCAATGACTTGAAGCCACTTATAATAAAATACTAGTAATCTAAAAGCATTCTTTGTTTTTGAAAACTATGTTTTATAACCACTAAATATCCATGGTCAAACAAGAACCTACATATATTATATTGCATAGAGAAATACAAAGCGATCTTCCACACATTATACTAGTCTGAATGGCAGAAGAATAATTAGTGAGTTCGCAGGTGGAAGATTTAGCAATGACAGCGGAAAAGGCTGCAAGAGAGGGAAACATGAGACAACTGTATGATACAACAAAGAAACTTGCTGGAAATTACCGTAAGCCAGAAAGACCAGTGAAAAGCAAGGAAGGCAAAGTAATCACCGACATTGAAGAACAACGAAACAGGTGGGTAGAACACATCAAAGAACTCTTGAATCGACCAGCTCCACTGAACCCACCCAACATCGAAGCAGCACCCACAGACCTCCCAATCGATGTTGGCCCACCAACAATTGAGGAGATTAGCATGGCCATTAGACAAATCAAGAGCGGCAAAGCAGCGGGACCAGACAACATCCCGGCAGAGGCACTGAAAGCAAGTGCAACAGCAACTGCCGAGATACTCTACATCCTCTTCAGTAAGATTTGGGACGAAGAACAAGTACCAACAGACTGGAAAAAAAGACTTCTGATCAAGATATCAAAGAAAGGCGATCTCAGCAAGTGCGATAACTACAGAGGCATCACTCTCCTCTCAATACCAGGAAAAGTCTTCAACAGAGTATTGTTAAACAGGATGAAGGATTCCGTAGACGCCCAACTTCGAGATCAACAGGCTGGATTTCGTAAGGATAGATCGTGTACAGACCAAATCGCGACTCTACGTATCATTGTGGAACAATCAATCGAATGGAATTCATCACTCTACATCAACTTCATTGACTACGAGAAGGCATTTGATAGCGTGGACAGGACGACACTATGGAGGCTTCTTCGACACTACGGCGTGCCTGAGAAGATAGTCAATATCATACGGAACTCCTATGATGAACTAAACTGCCAAATCGTCCACGGAGGACAACTCACCGACTCATTTGAGGTAAAGACCGGTGTTAGACAAGGTTGCTTACTCTCACCCTTTCTCTTTCTCCTGGTCATCGACTGGATCACGACGACGTCAACATCTGGAGGAAATCACGGGATACAGTGGACAGGCAGGATGCAACTTGACGATTTAGACTTCGCGGATGATCTGGCTCTTCTATCACAAACGCAACAACAAATGCAGGAGAAAACGACCAGTGTAGCAGCAGCCTCAGCAGTAGTAGGTCTCAATATAAACAAAGGGAAAAGCAAGACTCTCCGATACAATACAATATGCACCAATCCAATTACACTTGACGGAGAAGCTTTGGAGGATGTGGAAACCTTTACATACCTGGGCAGCATCATTGATGAATACGGTGGATCAGATGCAGATGTGAGGGCGAGGATCGGCAAAGCAAGAGCAGTATATCTGGAACTCAAAACAATTGTCAACCAACACCAAGGTTAGAATTTTCAATACAAATGTCAAGACAGTTTTACTGTATGGGGCGGAGACGTGGAGAACTACGAAAGCCATTATCCAGAAGATACAAGTGTTTATCAACAGCTGTCTACGCAAGATACTTCGGATCCGATGGCCAAACACTATCAGCAACAAGTTACTGTGGGAGACAACAAACCAGATTCCAGCGGAGGAAGAAATCAGGAAGAGGCGCTGGAAGTGGATTGGGCACACTTTGAGGAAATCACCCAATTGTGTCACGAGACAAGCCCTCACATGGAATCCTGAAGGTCAAAGGAGAAGAGGAAGACCAAAGAACACATTACGCCGAGAAATCGAGACAGACATGAGAAGAATGAACAAAAAATGGATAGAACTAGAAAAGAAGGCCCAGGACAAAGTGGGTTGGAGAATGCTGGTCGGCGGCCTATGCTCCATTGGGAGTAACAGGCGTAAGTAATAAGTAAAGTAACACTCGCAGGTGGAAAGGAATGATCAAAGACAAGTGAAATAACCGTACCCCTGATGAGGTTCTGTTGACTACTAGCATACCATGATTAATGCTCCCAAATGCCCTGGTACGGCCGAGAGTGGGAAGAGTCCGCTCTCCCTCTCGAAATGCTCTCACATGGCCAGCGAATATATAGCCTCTGTCAGGGAAGTCCTACTCACTGCCTTCTCGTGGCGGGGGTGTTGTTTACGAAATTTAGAGGACGAAAAGCGAATGTCCGGCGCCTTAACCGGGTTGGTGGATACGGCGAGTCCACCTAAGGGAGTTGGAAAACCCTGATTCCAAACCAATGGTGCACATGGGCTCCAGTATCCTGAGGAAACAAATGGTGTACGAATCAATCGTTGATCACCGGCTACCATGGGACTGCATCTCCTCACGATGCTCCACTGCCTTGTGGATCAGATCTTTCGGTCAAAGGCTCCGGGTGTGGGCCCCTAAGAAAACCACCTACTTCAGTCTGGGCACCTGGGCAGTATCACAGCCCTCAAGCAAATCGAATGAGATTTGTATGGCGCATATGTATCTGGTGCTTCCTTGTACCAATATTTGTGTTTAAATAAATAACCATGATTGATGACAGTCCCAAATGAGGTGGTAAACTCACTCAAGCGCCTTACTTCTCACAGTTAAACAAGGCTCATATTTTTTTGTAATACACGTAGTTAAAATAGATGCACTAACAGACTGAAATGAAAGTTGTTTATAAGTCCTACATTATATCTTATAAATGGTCAACAACACATTTCTAATTATTTACTGACTTTATACCTACTGTCGTGGAGTCTAACAGTTTCCAAAAATAGAGGCCTGACTGAGCCTCATCAATTCTCAGTTATCCTTAGAATCCTACTCATTAGCATTCATGACACTACAATCAACAGACCCTTCGAAACGCTGTAAGTTTTTTTGAGATTTTGTTGTCACACGGTTTTCTTGGGTACTTCTACGCTGTCACCGACAATGACAGCTTTTCAAATTATATGGACTAGGAAATTCAGAAGAAATGTATATTAATATACACGTCTTCTTCGCATAAATGACTTCAGTATGTGAACACTATACCTGACCACAGATGTCTTAGAAATATTGCTCGCATCTGCTGGAATCACCGGGTAAGTAATAGTGAGGTTAGACACAGGGTATTGGGGAATGATGGTAAATCAGTTGATGAGGTTGTAAGTCTTCACCGACTGAGATGGTCGAGCCAAGTGTTACGTATGCCTGAACACCGATTACCACAATGCGCTATGCTGACTAGTATTGGGGATGTTTGGAAGAAAGTTAGGGGCGGCCAAACCAAAACGTGGCATCAGTCCTTGAAGTCAATAACTTCTAGTCTTAGCCATGTTGGTAGATGCAGACTATTTGGTTGGGGTCCGCGTGACTATCGTAACCAATGGTCGGAGACTCTATGTGAAATGGCTCAGAACCGATCACAATGGCGTAGGTGTATACACTCTGTCTTCCCCTAAACTATGAGACTAAAATTGCTTTATATTTTTTCTTTCCACGAACTAATTCTTTCTTCCTGTACTATATCCTTATATGCAATCTTTCTTTTATATATTACTACCATTGAAGTAGCTGCTTCTATGAATTTGGTGTTCATCTTGTTGTGCTGATGAAGTGTGGCAACATGGATCGATGCATATATGTGCCTGGTCCTACGTTGTAGTTGACTGACTGACTCTAAGCCTACCTAAAGTAGTTCTATAATCCTTATTATGAAGTCCTTTACGCCAAACTCATAAAAAGAAAATATGTGATAGGTTTTAGGCTCACTGGATATTTGGGGATGCAACTGTTTATTATAAAAACGAAGAACATGAGAAATCATGTGAGAAAGAGAATGACTTACCTGACCTCTAAAAGTTAAGGGAACAAACCCACTAAAAATAGGAATATACGCAGAACACAGCAGAGCCTACAAAATATTAAAATTGTAATTACGGTATTTTTATGCTTACTTGGATTACCTCATCCCTATTTTTATACTTTCGGACGACGATGTTCTTTCGCGTAGTGAAGCACGTTAACGATATCGAAAGGCGATCAGAGCACAAAACATGAGCATCTGGTGGTAATAACTGAGATAAGCCATCTTTTAAATATTCGCTTATTTTATATCGGGGATCAAATGGACCAAGCATAAAGCGTCTCGTGTTTTCAACGAGTTTACAAATATGCCGAACACATACATCTATGTAACTTAAATTTTATGTACATGGTAACTTACCCATATCCAAATCACACACTAAACAAGCTGCGGCTAATGCACCAGCGCTAGTTCCAGATACTGGTTTATTTTGATATAGATGGGGTGCGAAACGCTTAATACAGCAACAAACACCAATATGATACAATCCGAGAAAGCCACAGCCAGCAAAAGACAGATTGTGCTTAGAACTTGGTAAATCTCTATAATAACGATCTTCAATTAAGTCAATGTCTGCGACTGAATACATTTCGTCTACGGTGATGCGACCCAAAAACTTCCATAAACTTCAAGTTTCACCTAAAACTGTATAGTGGTGAAGATTTAGCGGATGTAGTCTTTGAAAAAATACATTTACTAAAGGATTCCTAGAATTTACTAAAGAACAAGTTACTAGTCGTCTATAAAGTGGATGGATAATGACTAGGTAAGTCCTAACCCCGAACAAATCAGTTGAAAAAACGTCCGGAATGAGAGAGCGTTTTAGTACTAAATTCTTAGTTAAGCAGTTGGACGTTTTTTACTTATTAATAAATAAGTTTTTTTGTAGATCTGTCCATAGATTCATATGTATATCTATTGATTTTCATGCGCATGTGCGGTAGTGTAAATTTACAACACAGAAAAGTTTTCATATGGCATCTTATCTGGTTAGAAAGAGGTTGTCTAAATTATAAAGTGGTCTGTGGTTAGACGAAAACGACCTTCGAGACTTACAAGATGAAATAGCCGTCCACTTTACTATAAGACATGTACGTAAAGAGGCTTCCAGGTGCGACACCTATCACTACACCAAAATCTATAGATATACTTATTGCTCAATGAGATGGAGTTGCTAGGATGAGAACAAACCCGAAGTGATACCGTCTACATATTTCGGATGTTTTTTTCAATATCCTATGGACTAAGCACGGACGAGTCTGCCGATGATAAGTCTCGTGTCTCAAGGTACAGGTTGCTGTGTCAGATCAAAACCCAACATATCAATCAGTAACAGCTATAAGATTGGCCTAACGAGACATATCTTGATGGCCTTAACAACCTAGAACGCTAGTAATGACCCCAAAAATTTCCAGACCGAAATCAAGACGTGATATTTTAAGACATAATAGCTAAACCACTTGCTATAGTAAGCTCGTATAATCAACTCAAATTAGTACCCAGTTAGTCTGTGGATCACACCGCACGACTAATTCACACATCTGAGTTGACTACATAGTCAACAGGAATAGAAAGGCAAAATATAGTATTTTAAGTTCGAGTTCTTAAAGCTATAGCTAGAAAGTTAAATTACCGCTCAGTTGAATGAACCTATATTCATTAAAAAGAACACTGCGCAAACTGCCTCGTTACAAAATGTAACGTAGTATTTAAATATGTCACTCAACAGTACAGTAATGTAAATGGTTCAAATGTTTCAAATGGTTGAGGACGGAATATAAGAAGCTTTCGCTGAACGGGCTTCCGTGTCTAGTAGCAGTGGATCACCAATACCTCCAGGCAAAAACCTAGGTATATGAACGATAATAGAGGAAAAAAGAGAATTTGGTAAATCATAATAAGTTATCCTTAGTCCTTAAGAATAAGTCAAGTTTCCTCTTAAAGGACTCCTGGGAAGTCGCTCGGAATAGCTCAGTCGTCAGCGAATTCAAGCACTTGACTACTCTTACGGAGTAGAAGTTGTGTTTGCAGTCTGTTCTGCTATGTTGGGTCTCCAGTTTCTGGGTGTTACCTCTTAGGTTAGTGTTTAAGGGGGTGACCAGAAGTATTAAGGATACTGTAAGTCATAAGAAGGTCACCTTTAAGACGCCTGTACTCTAACGAGTAAAGGTTAAGTGATTGGAGGCGCTCTTCGTAAGGTTTGAACTTGAGTCCCCGAACTGATTTCGTGGCTCGACGTTGGATACGTTCCAGAGTGTCCTTATCCTTTTGGAGGGAGGGAGGAAATACTATGTTTCCGTACTCTAAATGCCTCCAATGCTTTCAGTCTTCCAAACATTGAAAAGAAACAAAGTGTTCTTCAGACCCAAATCAAGAACGTATCCGGTGCTTCGAAAATTAGAGGTGTATACTTTATATAATTTCTGGATTATTCGGATAGATATAAAGGCAAAATACTAACAAATATAGATGCAGAATAAGTGAAGTTGTCGGTTCTCAGCCGATATAGACCCCCTTAGGACGATCTCATGGTCCAAAGGGCAGTAATATCTTCAACTAACTGTCAGCACATCCAGTATTTATTAAGAAGGTATTTGCTAAGGAAACTGGTCCATGGATGTGAAAGAACTTTGATCGGTTCCATTGGATTTAGTTCTATCAACCTCCATAAATTCAGCATGACTCAGTAGTACTGAATTGTTGATAGCGAACATGTGACAGTCCCACGATGAATTAATTAACGACTGGTGTTATAGACTTTTATTTGTCCTATCAGTTTGTGACATTGTTTACACATCTTGTTGTACAGTATTTACTGGGTCATTATCCATCATCATGATTTGACTAATTGTTATGCAGTGTTCAGTTCAGCTATTCGTTCTGCCTTGACAACCTGTAATGGACATTTATTAGCCCTCTGAAATATGGACGACTACTTAACCAACCCCATCTTGGGATAGCAACTTATAGTTTGTCTGGAAACTACTCTAACGTCTCAAACCTAATATTTAAGTTGGTCCTGGTGATATCTATCCTCAAATCATAGGAGTCCTGCCGAATATAACTATCACACCATCAAGCAATTAATAAATCAACCAATCACTACCTTCCGGTCAATCTAACAAATAAAGTTGTCAAATTAAAGCTTAAATGACATGTGTTAGTGTCAGTAACGTATGATTGGCCGCTGAGTGTGGAAAAACAGACACAGCCTACGGACTATTAAATATGTGACTTTTCCCGTCATTGATTTTTACCCCGAACTCATTGATTGTGGCTGCTTGTAATTGTATTGAGTAAAGTATTATCTAGTGTTAACCTGGTTCTCGATTTTGAGTCGTGAATCCTGGTTCTGATATAACGTGATTAGTCTCATTATCGTATTGACGTGTTATCGTATTATTCCCGGGATAAAATACTAATAAAGCATCCGTCATACCAGTAAGATTACTTGGGCTCCCATTTTAAGTCATGTTGGAAAAACTAAACTTCTAGTGAGGAAACATCTTGGTTCTTAGGAAAAGCTTTTCAAATTTAATAGGCTTTATTGCGACAGAAGATCGAACTTCGGAGAAAGATAATAATATTCTGACAGATGTAATTTTTATAGGTCTAAGTAAAGCCTTTGGTGAAATCTCTTCTCTTAGGCTCAAACAAAAAGCCATAAGATTCTGGAATCAGCCACAAGGTAAAAAACTGGACTACTAACTTTCTCAATTCCAAGAAGCAGTGAGTAAGAGTGGAAGGTGCTCCGTTACCATGGGAACCTATTGAGACCAAGGCCCAACAAAAACCATCATAGGCCTTATTGTTTTTACTTCATATAAGTAATCCAACAAATGTTGTAAACCTGTCCTAGTTTTTACTGATGAAATTGAAATACGGAGAACCATGCAAAGTGTGTCTGATGTAACGTTTATGAGAACTAAATACACCTGTCAAGTGGTTGTCTCTAGTGTGTATTAATGTGAATTTGTCATTGAGACAACTTACGTAACTACACAGTAGACAGGACAGGATCTCTCAAAGCAATTGGTCATGACATTTCAGTAATCGTAAATATTAATGACCTAAGACTTACAAGTAACTGTAATCCGGCTGCTCTCAAAGGCTTCTTAGTCTTATGTGGTATTCTTAATCCATCTATTCATTAACACAAACAAATGTCTAGGATATCATACCTGACGTTTGTGAGGTCCCATTTGAGATTTAAACATGGGTCATTGTTTTAAACACGAAATAGAAATGCTTGGAAGGGTTCATCAAAGAGGAAGAAGTGTTGGTAGGTCTTCCTGATGAGGGTTATGGAAATAAACAACAACCCAACCTATTCTCGCTATCTTATCGCAAGTTACCAGCTGGTCTAATACTGGCTTACTTTATAATAAGCAATGAACTTGGCACTGATTTGTTCTATTGTTTTCTTCAATCTGAAAATGGCCATCTCTGTGTATATTTTCAGAAACCGAGCCTAAATTGCAGATATCTAGTGTTTCTTTTATTAAACGTAACCGCTAATTACTGGAAGTCTTCAGCAGAATACGTAGTATCAGCATCTTTCAGCTAGTACATGTGGAACGAGATCGAGTCCTTACAGTATCACACATCGCGAGGATTAACACGGTTCACTTGACCCCTATACTTAACTCTGGAAAGACCGGAAATCTTGAATATACAGAAATCTGAATCCGTGGATCAGTCCCATAATATGAACAGGATAAAAGCTTATCGGAATTTTTCGATAGCGTAATAAGAAGATAAAGATTATCAGAACCATGTGATATATTAGCGCAATACATTTCGAACAATCTGATCACACATATACTTGTTAAGAACATTTATATATAAAAATAAAAGGTCAACTAGACTGGGTAAGAGGAGACAAGGATAATAATAATAATAATAATGTGCAAACAATTTGAAACCTAATCACTCTGGATAATAAACTAGTATTACCAGGGTAGGTTTAAGGTGAGAACAAATTGTTTTTGAATACACAAAGGGGGCTTGAATTTTCGTATGGCTAAGGCCTGATAAAGCATCAGACGTGGTTATCATGAACAAATGCGAATATAAGAGTAAGATGTTATCCATCCTCAGTGATGAAAGTAAATTCATGTCTAGTGTTGCATTTGGAGGTATTAGCAAACTAGAGGGAAGAGTAAATTCAAACCTGGAAAGCTTGTAACACGTTAATATTATTGATAAAGATGAATTTAATTTTTAAAACCTATGGGTTCTGATCATCGTCATTTACATGAACTACCTAAAATTCCCAAATCAAATATTCCTTTACGCCCAATTTTATCAATGTGCCGATCAACTTCATGTGATCTAGCTAGATGGCCAACAAAATTGCTGTATCCTGTTCGAAGACGTTTGTGTAAATATTCTCTAAAGTATTCTTTTGAATTGGTCGATCATTTAGATGATATTGCTATCAAGGGAGAGACAGTGTTGAGGATACCACGGATATTCTAGTTTTACAACTAGCAACCAGTAGTATCTTCTATAATCGATCGTTCCCAGTCGAATAGAAACCAGAAGTCAGACGAGGAGAGACAGGAAAGATATATTTGATTCGTTGCCAATATATCGAGAGACTTCGTTATTAACTGGCTATTGCAACGTAGGAGCTGTGTCCCACGCCGTGTTGCAACGTGATCTGGTGCGGATGCACGACCGAAAGCCTTCAGCTAAACAAGTCCACTTAAACAACGTGGTCAGCATCCAATGTCGAACACTTAATGAGCTATTGATTTTGGGGAATTATTTACAGCTACAGATCACTCCCCCTCTAGTGAGGTAGTGATGCCCCTAAGACGTGACCAGCCAGAAGTTTAAACCCAACGAGTTTGTCGTTGGTAAACACTCTTCTGATAGCTTGCTTCGTTTAGCAGCGTCTGGTCGTCTTTCCTTAAACTATGGGACCAAAATGTACAACGTAGCAATAAAGAAATATAGTACAATGAAAATTTCGGTTCCTTGCGAAACGTCGTCGTTCTTTTCCAGCTGTCCTGGAAAAGAGGAAAAATAAAACGTGTGGGTGCATGTCGAAAATACACTCGTACTTGCGTAAGGACACAAGATGAGCGGAAAAAAATAAACTAAAACACTTACAAAAGCGTAAAAGCGATCGGGAAAAAAATGGGTTTTTTTGGTTTTTTTTATATAAATAAAAAAAATGAGCATATTAAAAAAAATTTTATAATAAACTATGAAATGGTAATTCAAGATAGAGCTTATATCCTACGTGCAATAGTCGTTAAGATGTTCTGGAAATCTTACTCGTCTTCCAGAACGCGTTGTTTTAGGTTTATCTATCGACGTTGACGAAGTATTAAGTTGTGTGTCGGTTGTCGTGTAGGGTACTACGAGTGTAGTAGCTGTGTCGTTTGCTTGTACCGAAGGAAAATCGACGTCGTTCTTTTCCAGCTGTCCTGGAAAAGAGAAAAAATAAAACGTGTGAGTGCATGTCGAAAATACACTCGTACTTGCGTAAGGACACAAGATGAGCGGGAAAAAAAACTAATACACTTGCAAACAGCGTAAAAGCGATCGGGAAAAAAAATGTTTTTTTTGTTTTTTTTATATAAAAAAATATAAATACGCTCAAAATAAAATAAAAATGTTTTGTTTTTTTTGTTTTTTTTATAAATAAAAAAAATGAGCATATTAAAAAAATATTTTTTATAATAAACAATGAAAAGGGAATTCGAGATAAAGCTTGTGTCCTACGTGCAATAGTCGTTAAGGTGTTCTGAAAATCTTACTCGTCTTCCAGAACGCGTTGTTTTAGGTTTATCTATCGACGTTGACGAAGTATTAAGTTGTGTGTCGGTTGTCGTGTAGGGTACTACGAGTGTAGTAGCTGTGTCGTTTGCTTGTACCGAAGGAAAATCGACGTAGCTAGGGTTTCCTTCTAAGTACGCTGCTTTGAGTCGAACGATACTGATGCTATCGTTCGTGCCGTTCTTATCAACTACATAGTACTTAGGTTCGCGTTGAAGAACTTTGAAGGGTCCTTCGTATGCTGATTCGAGGGGTCGTCGATGTGAGTCTCGACGAACGAAGACGTGTTACTATGTCGTAATTCGAGTTGAACGAAAACATCAGTTGATTGAGGTCGAGTGTGAGCAGGTTTAACTGAACGCATAGCGTTTGTAAGCCTACTCGTGTAAGAGTTGAGATCCATGTTCAATGAAGAAGCTGAAGGATCTACGAATTCTCCTGGAAGTCGGAGTGTCGTTCCGTAAACGAGTTGAGATGCAGTGTATCCAATGTCAGCTTTCACTGCATTGCGAATACCTAGCAAGACGAGTGGAAGAGCGTCTGTCCACTGTGAAACGTTTGCGGCTGATAATGAAGCTTTAAGTTGTCGATGAAAACGTTCTACTAACCCGTTTGCTTGTGGGTGGTAGGCGGTCGTTCTGAAGCGGGTGATTCCTAATAGCGAGGTCAAACAACGGATAAGTCCAGATTCGAACTGGCGTCCACGGTCTGTAGTGATCGTGGAAGGGCAGCCGAAATTTGCTACCCATCGTTCGACGAAAGCGTGGACCACGGTTTCAGCAGTAATGTCCTTAACCGGTACTGCTTCTGGCCATCGAGTGAAACGGTCTACGCATGTTAAGAGATATGAGTATCCGTTCGAATCGGGTAAGGGTCCTACCAAATCTAGATGAACGTGGTCGAAACGAGCGTCAGGGGTTTTGAAAGAGCCTAAAGGACATTTTTTGTGTCTTATGACCCTATATTTCTGACAGCTTACACAGGAGCGTGCCCACTCCCTCACGTTTTTATTCATGCCAGGCCAACAAAACCGTTCGGCTATAAGTTTGACTGTTGCACGAGCACCTGGGTGAGAAAGATTGTGCAACGTATTGAAGACGTTGCGTCCATAATGTTTTGGTACTATTGGACGATCCCTACCTGTAGATGTGTCACACAGTAAGGTTTCTTTACCTGTTCCCATCTGCTTAATACTTAGTTTAAGAGTTGTCGAGGATAACTCATGCTGAAGATCAATGTCTTCTTTTTGAAGCTGAGCGAGTTTAAGAAGGTCGATTCCTTGGAAACTGTTCAAGGAACTTATTCGAGACAAGGCGTCTGCGACTACATTGTTAGCTTCAGAAATGTGTTGTATATCTGAAGTAAACTGCGAAATGTAGTCGAGTTGTCGAGACTCTTGCGGTGAGTACTTGTCTGAAGATGAACTTAAAGAGAAGGTAAGAGGTTTGTGATCGGTAAAAAGCGTGAATTCTCTTCCTTCGATGGAATGTTGGAAATGCCGTACAACACAATACATAGCTAGGAGTTCCCTACCGAACGTGCTGTACCTAGATTCCGCGTCTAGCAACCGTCTCGAGAAAAATCCTAAAGGTTGCCATGAGTTGTTAACCCATTGTTGTAAGACTCCTCCGATTGCTGAGTCGGATGTGTCTACGGCGATACTAATGGGCGCTTGAGTGTCCTGATGAGCAAGCAGGGTTGCCTTAGCGATGTGTTCCTTAACTGTGGAGAATGCTTTACGAGCTGTGTCGTCTAAACTAACTGATTTTGCATTTCCACGAAGCTGGTCGGTTAACGGTTTCATAAGGGATGCGCATTTGGTTATGAACCGTCTGTAGAAACTTACAAGTCCGTTAAAAGTTCGCAACTGCTTGATCGTGGTCGGTTCTGGGTAATCCAGAATGGCCGCCACTTTGCTTCTAAGGGGTCGGATGCCTTGAGCATCAATAGTGTGTCCTAAGAAGTCTAAGGAGTTGGTTCCGATTTGGCATTTCTGAATGTTGACAGTAATGCCATGCCTTTGGAGTCGATCGAAAACAATGTCCAGATGCTTGAGATGTGATTCTCTGTCCGGACTTGCTATTAGACAGTCGTCAACATACGGATGTACGAAGTTGAGACCTCGGAAGACGTGGTCTATAAACCTTTGGAAGGTTTGAGCCGCATTTCTTAAACCAAAAGGCATTCGCAAGAATTCGTAAAGACCGAAAGGAGTGATGATGGCGGTTTTAGAAATGTCGTCGGTTGCCATCGGTATTTGGTTATAAGCCTTAACTAAGTCGATTTTCGAAAAGACAGTTGTACCTTTCAAGGTAGCTGTCAAATCGTGAATATGAGGCAATGGGTAACGATCGGGAATGGTTTTGGCATTCAGACGCCGATAATCACCAGTTGGCCGCCAATCGTTGCTGTCCTTTTTAGGGACCATGTGCAATGGGGATGACCATGGACTATTCGATGGTCGAATTATCCCTAAGTCTATCATATGGTCGAGTTCGTTTTTGGCTAACCTAAGCCTTTCGGGAGCGAGTCGGCGGGCTTTCGAGAATACAGGTGGTCCTGTATTCGAGATGTGATCTGTAACATTACTGGTTACACAAGGCAATTTCGATTGCGATTGGTATATCCCGGGGTATTTGTCGAGTACTGATTGGTACAAGGGGTCTATGGTGTGCTTAATCGTGACTGGGGATAACCTGCGACCAGAACAAGGAGTTACGCAAACAGATAACTTAGTGTTTCCGTCTATTAACCTTCGTGAGCGTGTGTCGATGAGTAGATTGTGGTATTGTAACAGATCTATACCAATGATTGGCATAGAGACATCTGCAACAACGAAAATCCAGTGTATGGGTTTGCGTAAACCCACGTTAAGGTTGACGTACCTTTTACTGTAAGTAGCGATCGGATTTCCGTTTGACGCCTGTAAACTCTAAACAGACTCGCGAAGTCTGTCGTTGGAATTCGCTGGAAGAACGCTAACTTCTGCGCCGGTGTCGACGAGGTAGCGAACTTTCGTAGTCACATCCGTGACGTATAAGAGGCGGCTGTGTTCGCCGGCTACGGTTGCCGTTAATGCGTGCCGGCTGGGAAGTTTCCCGAACTGTTTTTCGTGTCACTCGATTTTGAGGTAGGATAATTGCAGGGTTTCCTGCAATTTCTGGAAGACTTACCGTACTGGTTATGATACCAGCACCAGTCGGGATTGTCTGTCTCTCGTGGTCGAGAGCCAGATCGCCTACGTGAGACACTTCTGCGCGGGGTTTTTGACCAACTACGGTCATTACGAACTCTAAGATATCGTGTAAGCGTGTGACATAGTTCGGCTATGTCAGTCGGGGTCGATTGGGGTTTTTCCTTGACGGAAAAAACCTCGGCCTTAGAAGATTTAGTGATTTCTAAGATTCGGTCAGCAGATGCGGCCAGCTCATCTATGGCGTTGTTTTGAAATGAAACAAGCACTGCCCGCACCTGATGAGGAAGTTTAGACAAGAAAAGTTGTCTGAATAGGCCATCATCGAAAGTTCGTTGGCCGATAACCTCTCTCATTCTTAGCAACATGTCTGTCGCAGAACCCTGTTGCAAGTCGATGTTATGGAAGAGTTGGTCTAACCGTTGTCGGTCGATTAGGTCTCCACGTTTTAGAATCGAACATTTGAGAGTTTCGTAAGGTTCGGGAACATCACTAGTAAACATACTAGGTGTTACGTACCTGTTAAACTCGCGCGGTAACGCCTTAACTACCGCGAGGAATCGTGTGCGCGAGTCCGTGATTCCGTGCATGCAAAAATCAGCTTCTGCGTAGCAGAACCAGGACTCGATATTGTAGGGCCAAAATGTCGTTAACTGAATCGAAATAGGGGGAATAGACTTTAACTTAAAAACCTTAGGTGAGTGTTCCGTCATAGTAATATAGATAACGAAAAATATCTAATTAAAATATATCCGGGAAAAAAAATTCGCGAAAAAACAGTATATCACAATATATAAAATTCAAATAAACAATAACAATGAATAATAATATTCCAAAATGGAACAGACTCACAGTATATTGGCTTGGTGTGCCAGATCACGTCGGTCTCACCACTGAGGTTACCACGGATATTCTAGTTTTACAACTAGCAACCAGTAGTATCTTCTATAATCGATCGTTCCCAGTCGAATAGAAACCAGAAGTCAGACGAGGAGAGACAGGAAAGATATATTTGATTCGTTGCCAATATATCGAGAGACTTCGTTATTAACTGGCTATTGCAACGTAGGAGCTGTGTCCCACGCCGTGTTGCAACGTGATCTGGTGCGGATGCACGACCGAAAGCCTTCAGCTAAACAAGTCCACTTAAACAACGTGGTCAGCATCCAATGTCGAACACTTAATGAGCTATTGATTTTGGGGAATTATTTACAGCTACAGTGTGTTCATTTGATGTGAATTCCTTATTCGAAAATGTACTTTAGAAAAAGACTATTGACATACGATGTGACTACACAGTTTTAAACAACTGTAGTGACCTCCTTTTATGACGAGAACGCGATTGGTATAATGTAATCAATTATTTTTACAACCAGTCGTACTAGTGATTGTTTTACTGTACTTGCTTGTTTAACTATACCAAATGTACTTTCCCTCCCATCGTCTTTTTTGCTTGTACGAACGCGCTTACTCTCCGCCGTTTTGCATGTACTCTTTGACACGTCTCGGTATTCTTTCGATACCACAAAATCGTCAACAAATATATCTTATTTGAACCATTAACAGCCTTCTTGTTTTTGGCCTACCGAGGGATCCAAGTCAATATCTGGCAAGTAATCTTATTGTAGTGGTGATCATGGTCAATCGCGACTCGACACCATCTACAAAACCTTAAATTACCTGTCCCTTTAAAAATTCTTAAAGACTTAATATTATTATGTACTGACAAATTTCAATTCACTTTTGAAGGCGAATACTCCCACCAGATTGATGGGGTTGCCATGGGTAGTCCGTTAGGACTATTATTAGCAGATGTGTTTATGGCACATGTTGAACATCTGGCTGAAGACCTAATCGAAAACGTCAATTTATAAGAGATATTTGGACGATATCTCAATTGTCTGTGAAAGAAAGGATGATATGAACTGTTTATTGAATAAACAGTGTTCAAAACTACATCAGTCTCTCATGAGAAGAGGAGAACAACGACCAGCTTTCCTTCGTGGATATACTTCCAAGTAGACGAGATGGCTCAATCAAACGATCGATTTTTCGAAAACCAACGTGAACAGGCCAATACCTTAGTTATTATAGTTATTGCCCTGTGCAATACAAACGAGATTTGATAAGGTGCCTATTTTACATGGCTTGATAGTATTTGAATAAACGAAGCTATTGATGATAATGTTAGGCTGTCAAACAAGACAAAAGTGGTTTTGCACTTAAACTTGCAAATAGATGGAAAGTTCATGGTACAGTGAGACCTACTGTAGCCTTGGTGGAAAAAAAGCCTGTCTACATCACCTTACCATTAAGAGGTGATTCAAACAGCCTTTTATTGAAACAAAGGCTTAAATCAGTCATCAACAAAACGTATTGTGCAGTGAAGGTCATTATCAAAGAAAGAACGAGGTCCATGCTTTATCCAAAACCAAAAAGAGATGAGAACGATTGAGTTATATTCCACTATGTTTACCAATTTATATATGTGTGGTCACACATACATAGGGAGAATCGTGATCTCAAAATAAGGGTGTGTGACTTACTTACTTACTTACGCCTGTTACCCCTCGTCGAGGAGCATAGGCCGCTCACCAGTATTCTCCATCCAACTCTATCCTGAGCCTTCCTTTCCAGTTCTTTCCAGTTGCTATTCATTCTTTTCATACCTGCTTCTATTTCCCGGCGTAGTGTGTTCTTTGGCCTTCCTCTTTTCCGTTTCCCTTCCGGATTCCAAGTTAGGGATTGAGTCGTGATGTGTGAACATGTACCAAAATGGTTGCAGAAACAAATAGAATCAAATGACCCAATAAGAGTAGAGGATAAACATCTACCATCCTCTATTGCCAAGCATAAAATCGAAACATGCCATAAGATTGATCTAGCCTCGGCTTTTGTGGTGTTGTATAGAAGTGCAAAAGGGCGTATACTAAGGTTTATTGAAGCCTTAGCCATACGAAAATTCAAGCCCCCTTTGTGTATTCAAAAACAGTTTGTTCTCACCTTAAACCTACCTTGGTAATATTAGCTTATTATCCAGAGTGATTAGGCTTCAAATTGTTTGCACATTATTATTATTATTATTATTATCCTTGTCTCCTCTTACCCAGTCTAGTTGACCTTTTATTTTTATATATAAATGTTCTTAACAAGTATATGTGTGGTCAGATTGTTCGAAATGTATTGCGCTAATATATCACATCTTCGTCTTCTTATTACATTATCGAAATTTATCAAAGGGACTAATTGCTTATTGTGATTGTTAGGAGTTCACTATTCTGTTTGATTTAGCTCTAACTGGATGGCTAAGCATCCCTCATAATAAGCAATCCTTTTACGTGAATGTTGTTAATAACTAAAGCAAGCTACCTTACTAGGTCAGGTCACATGACGTTATCATCCCGAACATTTTCGTAATTTTATCAAACACTTGCTGGGAAGGTGTCTAACATGTTACTAAGTTACTTGGCAACGACACCTACTGCAAAATATTCGTACCATAGGTAAATATATCAATAATTCCACTGTAGATATGTCTTAAACATCTCAACAGACAATGGATTAAGAAATCACAGTGCTGGAAACTCTGGAAATACTAATCCCATCAATTATTCTAAAAATATCGTTTTTTCATGTTACCGATTCAACACATTCGTAACTTTTTTCATTTTGAACACAAAGAGCAAAAGCAGAAAGACAAGTATTTCACAAATCACTCGGTCAAGACAGACAACATAATCAAAAGAATGAGTCAAAAGGAGACCAATATTTAAATAAATATTAAGTCAATGTGCGATGCATCAGGTGTAAAAGACAACATAATCTTTTCAACTCAAAAACAAAGATATCTGACTGTCGATTGAATTAAGGAGAAAAATAATCACAATAAACATCACTGCACATGTATAAATATATATAAACACAGCAAGACGACACGGAAAAATCTCAAAGACTCATTCCAGTCTGTGTTCATAATTTTGAAATGTATTTGCATTTTCATACGGTTCAAAACCTGATCCTGTGATATCTTCGTCAAAACTACCCATTTTTGGTACTGTAATTAATTTTCCTGACTCTCCAGGATTACTTGCATGAATGCTGTGCCTCCATCCATATCCAAAATAAATTATCAAACCTATGAACAATAATTTACAATACAAAAAGTCAATGAACTGAGTAATTTTTTATAACATAGCAATGCTTGCTAAGGAGATTGACTTATATACAAGTTTTGGGCCACCATGCTTATTTTCATTCAGATACATATTGAATATTGTTCGTTTTCGTAGAAGTGTTTGGTAGACTTATTGTTCGATTGTGAATATTGTACGTCTGAACTGGTTTTATGGTGAATATTAGGAAGATTTATGTTCAAATAGTCTGACCCAACAGTATCGAAATTTAGGCATATTTTAATATTCTTAATAATCTAAAGCATTCACAGCTTGAAAGAACAGAAATCCATGATTGTGTTCAAATGCGCGTGAATATACTTTGAATCCTAGATATGATCAAATACATTAATTGACAATGAATCCTTCAGTATTTCAGTGTATTGAGTTCTTATTTAACACAATAATAAAGGCTTGTATATCGCAGTTTAATGAAAAGTGAATTTTTTTTACTCAATGGCATTACTTAATAATCAGCAGTGTTGATTTTTTGTTTGACTTCCGTGTTTGTTTGATTGAAACAGAATAAGTTTTGCGACTGGGAAAAACGGTTAAAGAATAACGTGAATATTTTGTCTTCAAAAAGTCCTGAACCTTTCTGACAAGTGACTGACCATTTTCCAAGGTAATTAGCTGAATACTAAACAGAAATTTCCAAGGATCTTCCTGCCCTTCTACCAATTTTAGTTATGAGTTTAAGTAAACAAGTCATTATTTTAGATAGGGTACCTCCATAAATATCTTCAGTAATTTTGATTATTTCTTTGAAGAATTTTGGAGCAGAATAACAAGTTTAAAGTTGAAACTATCCCTACCACATTAGTATATTTTATGTTCTATATAAACTATATTAATATACAAATACATTAAAAGAGAAATAAAGATAAATACTCATCTTTGAATATCTTACCGATAACCAACCAAATAATGAATCGAACCCATGTCATAGGTGATAATTTTACCATAAGACAAAAATTCAGGAAAACACATAAACATGGAATCAGAGGAACAAATGGAACCTGAACTCCAAAGAAACAAGATAAAGAAATTACTGATGACTTATAAACTATGCTAATAATGATCTTTTTCAAAATGAAATGTTTATTCTGTACTGACTGGTGCCTGAAAGTGTAAGAAGCTCTAACCAAACCTAGTAAGCTACTAATTTCATAAGATGATGCTTATTTTATTGACTTACAGTTCAGTAGCTTATGTATTAATCAGTAATAAATTCCGAGATGTTTTCAATATCGGTCTGCTAGTTATTATAATCAGAAATAATAAAAATGTGATAACTGTAGTTAATTGTTATCAATTTAAAATTCAGCAGTTATTAAACAAATGATACTTTTGAAAGCATTAAGTGCTTTAGAAAATTACTGAAGTAAATAGTAGTGTGTACCGAATCATTATTTTTGTTTACCGGTCGGGAAATTTCCATTTGAACATTAAAGAGATTAAGACTAAGGTGTCGACTGTTTAAAATTACTCAATAAAATACAAAATTTATATGAAGTAAAAATTAAGATGTTTTACGGTAAATTCTTATCAATAAGACTCAGTATGCTCATACGGAATGGTTTTCTTGGTTTTCGTTGTGGTTAGCTTACACTTAGTAATATCAAGCTACTCATCAACGTCAATTCATCGAATGGATCGAAACATTTTACAAGCATAAAGTATTTCAAAAACTTTACTTTCAATGAGATTGAACAAAATATAAATTATTTTACCTATTCATGTGTCTGTCAGAACAATATGATTACTAAAAATCTCCACAAAACCCCCTTCTGATAATGTGATATATTTTGTTACTCAGAAAAAAACAACCTTCATAAATAATTTTGCTTATCACTTAATTTAAATTAAGAAAGTTGTATCAGCCATAAATTCACCATTCATGACAGAATATACTACAAATAACTACAGATTAATTCGATTATGCAATAAATGAGTCGAAAAATCGTCTGTTTGGGTTGTACAGAATTTTCCTGAATTTAGAAAGTTCTGGTATTTAATATATTAAATAATTAAATATTCACAATAAGTTTTATGTTATTTTAGCTTTCAAGGGATTATTTCAAGCTAAAGAGAGTCGGGTCTATTGTAATATAATTTCAAGTTATGGATAGAAATATATAGGAACTTTCGTCTAAATTAGTTTCACAATATTTGGGCGCGGAGTTGACGTGAGACATTAAATAAGAATATGGATAGGAATAGTAGAAAATGTAATATCTGTCACTATTCCTCTTTACAGATTGGTATATATTTACACAAATTACATAGTTTCTTTCGGGTCGAACATTAAACTTAACTGAATTTACTTATCATTTACAAATTCCACAAATAACTTTTCAGTTTCATAAATTACAATTTCCTAGTAAGACAAGTTTACAGTAGATAGTTGGCTGGCATACTATTAAGGAAATAGAGATGAATTGAAGAAACTGTACATTTGTTTATACTTGGTAAAATATGGATTTTCTTTACACCTGAGAGTTGTAAAAATCAAACAGAGATTTGACAGGGCTACTATAGATAAGCCACAGTAAGTCTGTCAATTATCATTGGACATATTTAGTTGTATCTAACGCTCCGAAAGTCTCATCCTACATGTAATCGCACTTCTATGGGTGTATTTCATCTCATGAAAGTATATAACCAACTGATTACCGATCTACTATTTACCCATTCACAGCTTTTATGGACAAATATGATTCATGGATATTGATGTTGTAACATCTAAGTATATTAATTTAAATGTTATGTTAATATATTCATAAGTTTAGCAGATTCATATATTTTAAGTATTGTAAACGTAAGTGAATACCTTGAAGCTATCAAATGATTTGTTCTGTTCATGTAGAAACATAATAACCACGAAGAAAATCGCTCCTATTAGGAATAAAATAAATATCACCACTGCCCACCAACGTGCTTCTTGAATGTACTGAGCTCCTGGTAAAAGAAGACTGGCTAGACCGAAAGCGCAAATAGTATAAAGTAACAGCGAAATAATAGGTGCACGTCCGGGTGTTGAATCACGAAGAATCGGTAAGTGACGAAAGGCAGATTTCAAACGTCCAATGGAGTGTGGCCATTCGTTCAATTCAGCTTCATTAGTTTCACGTATAACCTTTTCGTTATTTAAACGTTCATCAGTTGGAAAATTAAGATTCTGTAAACAAAAACGGGGTTACTATTATTATTATTGTACTAACAAACATATATTATCAGTTAAACAAGTTAGGCTATTGCCAAGAGTCTAAGTAAATAAACCCACGAGGCCAATATAATGTTACATTATGAGAAGATTGAAATAATGATGATCACCTATAATAATGTAAGCTGGAAGCTTAAACCTAAATGTGATCATCATAAAGCCTAATAGTTGTGTTTTTTATGATGAAAGTCTAGACGAATCCACATTGTTTAGCTTCATAACAGGAGAAAACAGATTAGAAGCAAGTATTATATTCAATTCGGATTTACTATAATAAAAGTAAATAAAAAGTACCTTACCACTCAGTGAGTATTTTGATGAATAGAAAGGACAAATGAGATAATAAGGATTAATTTGATTACTAAAGAGAATTTTATGACTGTATCCGGAATTATTTTATTCTTATTGTATCAATTTTTAAAGAATGTATGAAAGAAATATTGAATTATTCATGTCAGTCATTTCTATAGGTTTATAAAATAATATTATTAGGTTGACATTTTAACAAGAGACAAAAATAAATAGTGATAAATTAGTGTATTATCGAATAGTGGGTATTTTCTCAAAACAACTGTCAGCTAACATAAAAGTTAGAATCTTCAATACGAACGTCAAGACAGTTCTATTGTACGGAACTGAAACTTGGAGGACTACTACGACCATTATCAAAAAAAGTACAGGTATTTATAAACAGTCGTCTAAGCAAGATCACGAGACAAGCACTAACTTGGAATCCTGAAGAGAAAAGAAAAAGACGAAGAATGAGGAACACTGCACCGGGGATCGGAGGCAGACAATAAAAGAATGAACACCACTCGGAAACAACTGGAAAAGACTGCCCAGGATAGAGTTGGATGAAGAATCGTGGTCGGTGGCCTATGCTCCACGAGGTGTAGCAGACGTAAGTAAGGTTTTTTTTCAGAGAGTATGATAAAAAGTCTGTTAAAATATTAAAAGAGAGAAATTTCACGAGATGAATTTAGCGAAAATACTAGAATCTCTAGCACGAGACTGTATTCAATACAACTGAGTTTGTCGTGGGCGGTAAAGAAATAAACTTTTAACTCATACTGTCAAGTTGATAATGAGATCTTAGTTTCCTCTACAAATGAAACTTTAAAATCTGTTGAATTGATTATTAACATTGAACATAGGATGAAAGTGTATTTTCTACAAGAGTTGTTAAGTTATCTAGTCTACCGTGAGTTTTAAATAGAAGTTTTAAAGAAATCTGAATCAGATAAACATTCTAGTTTTAATGAACGTATCTTCCGGTTGTATGAACTACATTTACGGGTAGCTTTGATAACAATTTCAAATGAAACAAGAAAGATTTGAAAGACAAGAAGTAGTAGTTGGTTATCTGAAACGATACAACAGAAAGATAATTTGACTTCTTTTTTACTAAATCAAACTAGTGACAAAAGAGCCTAAATCAGAGGACAACAGTTTTATTTTTTTTAATGCAGTTCACAATACTGAAATATAGATTATTTGAAGACTGAATGTCATTTTTTTCTACTATTTAGCTATTGCAATCTGATTTTAAAGAGCTACATACTTAAGTAAATATTCACTGGCATTTAATTTCTTATCTGAGCAAATGGATTTCAGATTCTCTTCATGTAAATTCTGATACGAGTACGAAACAAGTTTTGTTTATCAGTAATATTTCTTACTTGTGGTTTTGAACACATCACTCTACTGATCCTGTTTGCTATTGGACAAACTAGACTCAAACTTAAGTACCTTTATGTTTAAGCCTGGAAAAATTATAACTGAGTAGTGTGGATAACTTTTAGAGTAATTGCTAAAAGTTGATAATCTATTCCATAATTTTAAAGATGGTCATCAATACATACAAACTTACAGTCGACAATGTCTCATAAATTAGTTAAAACACCATAGAAATTTATCATAGAACGTTTGTTGGGCAAGAATTTTTATTTTGATGAACGAACTGTAAATGATTGAAAAGTTTCTCATGTTTTAAAAACAAATTCACTTTATATTGTTTTACTTGAATTTTCCTACTTCAGTTTAGGACTGCAATTGATCAGTCTCTTATTGGCATATATGCATCCTGTGCGTATCGCCTCGAAATTGCCTTAAGTCACAAGCATGATAAGCAAAAATGGATGGCGATTAGCAGTGGGAATCAGGAAGCGTGATGGTGATGACGTTTGAAGCGAACGGTACTGGGTTCGAGTTACGGAGTGAACAACAACTCTGGGGTGCAGGTACATCCAGCTGACTAGTCCCAAGTAGGATGAAACGCGCATCCTGGATTCCACTGCTAGCCCCCATTCATCTTTGTTTTAGAAACAGTTCAAGAAATGGGGGTTTGTGGAGATTGTAGGTTTCCCATTGTGGTCTAGCTTAAATCGACTCATGAGTTCAGCTATTGAATTACAGATCACGAAAATAAGAATTTCGCCTTATTTTTGTGAAACATTCATACTACTTACTAGTAGTTGAAAGTGAAATGTGGAAATGTCTGTAATCAGGATTTCGATTGAAAGCTATAAACTAAGGCGTAAATCAAGAGTGAGCAAGAAAAAAGTACAGAATATTACAGATATAATATGATTTGGTACTGTTAGTAAGATAGTGTAATTGAATCTGTATGGCAAAAGAATAAGTCAAAGTCGAAGATTGTGGTAATTTATTATTCGGAAGAAATACACTTAGCAGTCGGCAATTCAATTATTAGCTATTGTTTAAAGATATACCTAAATAACATCAAAACTCCCAAACTTAGTTTGAATATCTCCATTTTCTATCATTTGCTTATTAAAATATCCAAAACATTTGGGATAATTAGTGAATCATCAAAACTCCATAGGTTGACCTCAACACCAAAAAGTAAGCATTAATAAAGTGTTCAACTTTTATTTTGCAAGGGATTTTTGGCTCAAATCATTGGAAATGAAGTCTTCGAGTCGTTTTAGATAGTCGGTTTAACTAAATTGATTTATTTTCAAGTTATCAACGTTCTGAACACTCAATTTGAAATTAACAATATCCCAAGAAATATTTTTCTATGCGTGGAAGTTTAGTGTTTCCATGACGTAGAAAGCCAATAAGTTCTTCAGAGCTATTCCTAATAGTTTATTAGGAATAAGAGCTTCTGATCGCTATACATGACCTTCAATGACTCAAGCTGGTAGTTATAATCTGTTAACAACTGAGAAAAACAAAGTTTTCTTCAAATCAAATAATTTATGTAAACATAACTTATTTGAAGAAAAAACATCAAGATGAAAATTACCTCTTCATGGGATTCTAATTCATTCCATTGACCAGAATATAGTTGCGGTTGACAATAACGCAGAATACATACATTCATTGAGACAATTGTATAGGCGATTAGTGTTCCAATGCTTAAAAAGTCAGCTAATAAATGAATATCGCATAAAAGAGTCAGTATTGCAGCGAATATTCCAAATAAACTTAATGCAACGACTGGTACCTGGAAGCAAAATAAAAAAGACTAGTTGATAAGCGTTACACTGCCTCTTACGAAAAATAACCAACAGAAATGGTCGAATAAATTGAGCCTATATTAATTGATACTACTTAGCAAAAACCTGTTTTACTTTTAATTTGACGGTTAGAACTTTGGTTAGAATTTCAAATTCAAAATACTATTAATTTTATACTTACAGCTTTTTGTACAACACACATTACATTTTGGAGTATTTGAAGACAGATTTATAAACTGGCACTCTCAAATCTCGACTACATTAGTTGATAATTCACAGATAATAATACTGATCAATGATTTTGTGAAAAAAGCTTTTCGAAACTTCAAGAAAGTGGAATTGTCCTATAAAATATACGGCCACCTCGATTATAGACAAAATTATATGTTGACTGGCTCCTGTACATACAACAAAAGATAAGGAAGATTATCCTTCCGTGTTAATCCCTTTGGCAAGCGCACCATGGTTAGTATTACTTACTATCGACGGCGTAGAACTACTAAACCCGATATCAATCGTATGATTTAAAATTATCACTGAAAACAAGCAATAATTAAGTAACTTGTTTCATCTTATGAACTCATCTGATCTGGAAAACTTTTTATCCCACAAAATGATTCACTTGACTTTTAAAGAAAGATGCAAAAATATTCTAGTAAACTTTTAATCACAGGAAAATAAATTTTCAATCTTTAGCTGCTTAAAATAAATGAGAAATCATTTTTATCTTTCCATAACTCCGTGGCTATTAAAATGAAATATGATAATATACATCGTTAACCAAAAGTACTCTCTACGTTATTCAGTTGGTAAATAAAATATAGGAAAGTTCGGAAGATCTGTTACCCATACATTTTAAAAATGTACCATCTAAACATTTGATTACACGAAGTCAATCTACTTTGTTGAATGTTTTAGACTTACTTGTGTAGATGGTAATAGGTAGCCTAGAAATTCAGGCAATAAACCATCACTTGCCATAGCATACACTACTCTTGGCATTGCATACATACTTGTAAATAAACTGGCACTTAATCCAAGCAATGAGCCAACTCCTGTTATATATGTAGCCCATTCATAATTGCGAACATGAAAAGCAGCTGTAAAAGCAGCCTGTCGGTCAACTGTCCACCATGGTACAAAAAGTGTCAAAGCCAAGCTAGCCAATAAAAATAAAAGTGTGACTACACCGACTGATACACCAGTAGCAATTGGCATTGATCTTTTAGGATTTAATGCTTCTTCACTGCTAACCGTTATAGCATCAAAGCCAATAAATGCATAAAAACATGTTCCAGCTCCACCAATCATACCACCGAATCCATATGGAAATAAACCTCCATGAGAAGCCGGTGCGAATTCTGAACTATGCTCATTCGGCCGTGCAAACATAACACAAGTGGCCAAAATAATTACCACTAAGTTTAGCATTGTTATTATAGTATTTAATATCGCTGAAAGCTTTGGTCCCCGGAATAATACTAAACCAAGTATAATTATTAAAAGAGCTCCAATAAAATCTGGATAGTCGCCAAGAAATTCCACATTCGATGGAAAACTAAAATATATCGAAAGTAAGAAGAAGGAAGATATACTAGTACATCGGGATAAGGTTATATCAAATGAGTACAAATGTTTATCAATGGGACCGATATTCCACAGACTATACACTCATCCAACTAGTAATAGTTTTATGATTATAATTTTAAAGGTAGCCTTAGAGTTAAGAAAAGCTCACAAGTTGCTTAGACTTCAAAAAAGTACTAAATGTGACTGATAAGAAGATACCAACAGTCATTAGACTGCATGCATTAAACGGTGACTTTCATTAAGACCCATGATAGTAGTTAAAAATTGCAAAGTAATAAATAAAGGACTTCGTTATTACCGTAAGTGACGTACAGAAAAGATAATTAATATTATTTAGTGTAACTGGACAAAAGCGTGCCATAAGCACTAGTTATAATTTGTGTGGAAATTGATAATTGCTGGTTGCTATGACTGAAAATTAACTTACATATCTCGACTAAAGGGGAGAAGATATAAGATTGCAGGTGATTTTATTCAGGTATCGACAATAGGTTCGCACGACCAAATCCAAAACTGTACGCATAGTTACAAATGATTTATTTACCTGGTCAACAGTCAACAGTCAATACATTGAACTAGGCAGAAAGTACTTGACATCAATTAACAAATAATATAATGGATTTATATAGTTTGCAACTTATTGGATTAAGTTGATTAAACTAACAGACATAACTAAGTCACTAAGTTATACATTTGTTCCTTTCTAGTAGTACGACATCAAAACCTAGTGAACTCATACATTTAATTAAAATAGCCGTATAAAAGTACACCAAATTTTAGTCTATTGATTTTAAAGAGAAATGAAAATGAATGCAAATCATAATATGTTTTCCATCCACTATGGTCGGGTAACTTTAATATAACAGTTAAAGAAAATTAATGGTATGATACAACCACGAAGATGGCTTCGGCGTGACCCTTCCTTAACAAAATTCCGGTCTTTTCCTTTTTCAAATAATAACTAATAACACTCTTCATTACTGATATATATTGATGAAGGAATATTATATGCTTGCTAGAAAAAATGACTCGATAACACGCTAAACAATATACTGAACAAATTCATTTGCACAAACATGTGGCTAGCAGGACTCAGTAACTAAGTGGATAACGTGATGGCGTTTGAAGCGAAAGGTCCTGGGTTCAAGTTACGGAGTGAACATCAACTCTGGGATGCAGGTACACCCAAGTGACGTGTCCCGAATAGGACGAAACGCGTGTCCTGGATTCCACTGCTAGCCACCAACCTCTTTGCTGATAATATACTAAACAATTTTAGCAGATAACGCAGTAAACAATCCCGAAAATAAATAAATTCAAACAACAACGAGTTACACTATTTTAAAAGTTGATGTTTAAAAATTAACAATTATTGACACAGGGGAAAGATTCATCAGTATATAAGGGCGCAGAACTTGAGAAAAGGTGTTGGAAATATGTTAATGTTGTTTTTCACTACGTTAATTCAAAATCTTATAAATCTGAAAAATAATGAGTAATTTGACCATATTCACTTAAATCCTATGGGAAATGAAAAATACTAACGAACTTAAGATTTGTTACATTATATATTGTTTAAACATGTTAGTTAAGTGATTCGACGGTTTGAAGCGGAGATTAAAATATACTGGTCTTTTGTTTGGTTGTAAATAGGTAAACAAAAAACACTAAGCGTATAACTTAATCTAAGTATAAGCTGAACTACAAATATTTATCATTAAATGCACATACATTTATGCACCTCTAGTCTAATATCATATTAATGTCGAAAACTTCAAAGAATCTACCCCGAAGGCTGTATTAGTTGAGCTGGAAACTTCATAGGTTACCGTATTATATAGATGGTAATACCAGTCGGCTATTCAAGCTCTGATGTTTACTCAGAACGTAACCACTGAAACACCTCAGATTACTAAAACAAACTTAAGTACGTATTAGTGATAATTATAATTAATACTTAGTTTACAGAAGGGACTTTTTAAAGCGGAAAAATGAAAATATTTTAGAATTATTTCGTCTGAATTCACGTAGACTGTAGCTTAACGTGATGATTTCTGCTTATGGGAACTAGAATTTTCTTAGGGTTTGAACAGACAAGTACTAATTTCTACCGCAATCAACAGCAAGGGAAACATAAAATATCAAACGACAGAAGATCCTTTTGAGATAAGTTCATTGTTTTGGCCACACCTTTGTCATAAGTTTACGATGTGACATTACCAAAAAGGAAAGCTTGAGTCTATAAAGCGGCAATGAAACATGCTTTAAGGAGATCATGATTATGGTACGATTGTCTTAATAAATCTATTTAATTTATTTAGATTTGAAGAGAATCACAAACGACCTTTCACTAAAGGAACTTTACCACTCATTATTTGGAGATATACACTAGTACTAGATATATTATGTTTTAATTATTTACAAATTTAAGCAAACTTTATTGTATTGATATTACTGATTCTAAAGAATAGAGGGAAAACTATAAATTCAGAAAAAACTCCAACTGATTTACAAGATGTAATTGTTAAAATATATCACTTATAATGCCGAACCAAAACAAGTAGGATATTTATTCTATATTTTGATTATTCTGATCTCTTGTAAACACATTCTAAAACTACCAACTTTACTCAGTAGTTTGTTTTCACATTAAGAGGTGGGTACTGATACGCAATCTCACAAAACTAATCTTGTTGTAAGTTGAGAAATAAAAGAAGAATATTATCAGAAGGTTTACCTAGCAATTAATTAAACAACAGAAGATGAGAACAAATCCGGATAGGTTCAAACAAAAACATTACCTCAAACAGTAATAATAAATAGTACAATTGTGATTGGTTATTCAGTTAATAGATATGTCTATCTACTACTTACATTTATTGATTAGTAAATATGATATCCTGAATTCTTATTAAACTACTGTGAGGAGTTTATAAACTTGAAGAAGGAATTGAGTTATTTAGGGTAGAGATTTAACAAGCAATTTGGAAATGGTTTGAAAACATATGTAACAGACTAAATAGAATGTTAGTAATAATGATGAAGGAAAATTCAAATAATTATCAGAAAAATCAATACAAATAGATATTTCCCTAATAGACTGACGTAATTACGAAGGAAGACCAGGGCATTAATTCATAGATAAATATAACAGGTAAAATTATGTACTAATAGGTCACGTGCTAGCGGTTGATATCATGCTATTTAGTTGAATAGAGGTTAGAACTCATGTTATCTAATATCACAAGCAACAGAGTTACCAATGGAGTATCTGATGTATGCTCAAGTGAGTGATCAATATCATTTAGTTTCAGTCCCAGTACAGATCACTTTCATTTATCTTCTTAATATGTGTTTCATCTAAAACAGTTCAACATAATTCCTTGAAGCTAAGTTAAAACCGAAACTTTCAGGTCTTATAAAGAAAGTTTTACTGTTGAGTCACTCATTCAAAATTATGATTTTAACTTTCGTATGCTTTCATGAACGTAGTGGCTCAGTGGATAATGAGATGGGCGTTTAAAAGGAAATCACTGGGTTTGAGTTCCAGATTGAATACCAACATTGGGATGCAGTTACGTCTAGATGCTGAGTCACAATTTTCACCTTAATCAATAAACATTGTCCACTAACGCTTTGTAGTTATAATATGCTAATTACCTATTAAAACTTTTTTATTCCAATCTAAGGAGATGTAGGTCACAAAAATATTATGGGATAAGTTTAGTTGTATTACGAATTTACCGTCAATCATTTTCACCTGATGTAATCAGAGTGAAGCATCTTTTAACTTCAATTCATTTAAAAACCATAAGTCTTAGTGATTAAGTAACTGAAAATCACTAAGTGTTTGCTTCATTTTCAATAACTAATCTATAACTCAAAAGACATGTCTTCTAACTAAGAGATGATCCATGGATTTAAAATTATGATTGATTTTACATTGATTTTCCTGTCAAACATTTAAACTAAAAAATAATCCATCATGGATTTCATGTTACATATTCACTTTTTCAGTTATCCCGAAAAATTAATCAATAAAAATTTGTAACAATTATAAGTCTTTTATATTTTATTTGCTGCCTATTTTATTACTGAAATTCCAGCATCTACTTTTCTGTTAATCCATTATAATTTACCAAGTTATAAATGAAGAGACAATTTCAAATTACTGAAACTTTTCAATTATTGAATTCTGATAAAATTTGATTAACGCTAGTCATGGGATCAAAAACTTGCAGTTTACCAAGTGTTTGAACAGCTATTTATTAATAGTGAAGGAATAAAGTTATCATTAATAATATGTTACCTAAAGGATGGTTATGATAATTCGTTAATCCGGTAAATATTATCCCAGTAATCAGATGATAATAAACATGATTATGGTGTAATTCATTATTTTGACGTCTAAGTTATTAATGTCATTATTATGTTATAGCATACACTTTAGATTTATCTTAGTATGTCAAATTCCGTTAGTCGTAATGAGCTTGCTACGTTTCAATAATAGAAGACAAAAAAATCTGTTAATTGCAATAAAATGAGATGAGATAAAATGAAATTTTCAGAGACCTCGTCTAAGTGTTTTGCACAGGACTGAAAATTGAAACGAAAGCTTCAGTTATAAACTATAATGGAGCAAAAATAGTAATGTATAGTAAATATTCATCAAAGTTGAAAGCTGTTTTTATTGAAGGTCAATACTGCTAAAGAATTTTGAAATGTATTAAATTTTAAAACCAGCAATGATGTGAAAACGTGCATGATATCAATCATTTCCTAGACATTTTTTCGCATTTTCAATTATCTTTTCTTATCTTTTTGACCTTTCTTGGTTTGGATAAAAGATCCCAAGACAAGTCAATATGCAATAAGTCTGTACAAAATACATTGCCCGACTACATCATAATTTCTAGACACTCTTTTTTCTGATTATACCATCGGAAATTAGAGAGCTATTTCATCCTTAAAACAAGTCACAGATGCATACCTTTGGGAAATTTAAAAATATTACGTATTGAAAGCTTGGCGAAACAATTTATTAACAATAAAAGATCTTCAGTAATACTGCACTCACAATTAGTAGACGATCAACCAACCATTAAGCACTCTGAGACTAATCTGCAGTCATCTACTTTGAAACAACGTCAGGTAATTCAATGTTAACAGCTAAAGACTGACGAGTGGAATTCAATCGGTAACGTAGACTAAGTAAAATTACATTGTTTACCATCCAGTTCTATGAAGAATGAGTGGTGACTCAAAGAGCTTTATGGGAGCTTCTCTAGCTGATAAACGCTAGTGAACATAAAAATTTGCCCACCAATACGAATTTGTGAGTTATGGGAGTTTTTTCAGTGTCTCCAAAACAGCCAAGAATTACATAAATATGGAATTTCCCTGATTTTTAATAGATGTAATGCGGATATTTATTTACAGTTGAAATAAAACTTAAATTAACATTATTTCAATCAATTAACTAAATCATTTGAAGCTGACAAAACGTCTCGAAATATAATGAATTCAACTTCTTCAGGAAATGTTAGTACTTCTGCTTTATTTAAAATTAAATGATGAAACTATTACCTAAAAAAGTTAGAGTATTTAAGAAGTTATTAGAGTTGATGATTATTAACTTAGATACAACGGAAAATACAACATACATAAAAACATTTTACCTGCCAATAGTATTTTTCGTTCCGTTACTAATAGCATGTTGTGACATGGCGTCTACTGTCCCACTCCAACCACGTGCAACACTTGATACAGACAAAACGTATTCTAATATCATTGACCATCCAACAATAAATGCTAAGAACTCTCCGCTTGCCACATATGTATAGGTGTATGCAGATCCTGACTATGAAAGTAAGAAAACGAAAATAACAAGTGATTTGTTAGTAAATCAAAATGAAATATGGAGAATCATTGAAATACCAGTTATAAGTAATTTCATAATCGATTTTTTTAAGTTAAGAAATCGATTTCCAAAAACTTGGCAAATTATGAGCATGATAAACAAAAATGGGTATTGAAACTCAGTCAAACTTTTAGTCACAGTTTACACAATTGATTAATTTATTGCTTCTTCAGTGTTTTACTTAATGCATTATGAGGTTTGAAAAATGACATTTTCACTGGAAGTCATTTTTAATTATTTTTAAAAGAATTTCTGTTTGGTTCATTGTAAAATATTAACTTTTTAAAAATGGTGAAGAATACCTAAGGCTCAGAATGTGACTTTTCGGATAGATTTTTAACTTGACACTGAAAACAAAAGACGAAAGTGTTATTCTTCAATATATCATTAGTTCAATGAATACTTCTAATTTGAAACAACAAAGTTCAACGAAGTTCAGATCGTAACCCAGTTTAACTTCTTTCGATCATAATATTTTTCTCAATCATTTTATTAACCTCCTTATATAAGTTCGATTAAATGCATGTAGAATTTCAAAAATTCTATTAATCAGTCAATAGAAATCTTCTTTCTTTGTTTTCTACGGTGAATGGTAATGTCATATATCCATAAAAAATATGCAATCTACGCAGAGCTTAATATTATTCACATTGAATGTCCTAAGTACAAAAACCAATCAATATAATTCATAGAAATACAAGAAAGCTGAATAGTGTTTTATTTGGTGGAAAAATTGTTTGTCCAGTGAAATTTATTTCCCAGACTCGAAGAAAAATGTAGTGTATTATAAACATTTGTTGCTCGTTACATTTTATAATAGTGACGGTTATTAGGCCTGTTTAGATCTAACTGTAGTGTTACTTTTCTTGTATACAAACACCTTCCATACTTGATGAGAGCTTTCAAGGAGATATTAAGAGTGTAGGAAATAACAGCATCACGTTGAAAGACCAATATGTTCAGATTGTATCAGGAGCATATAAAAAAACTTATGCACTTGACTGAACTAGATTTTATAAGCTAAAAGTTAATAGTAAACTTAGAGACAGTTTCTGTCACACGTTTAATACAGTTGAAAAAAAACTTATCCAGAACAAAGGACCAGCAAAGCGTTTGACTTGTTCTGATCCGTTTTATCATCATGCATCTAAAATTCAAGACTCGCACCTGCACGCAAAAGCTTGTCATTAGCAAGCAGACGATAGTCGTCAGTAGAGATGTGGAGGTTGTTGAATTTAACCGAAATCATGGACGGGTGTGTGTCAGACTTGAGCACAACTACACGGCGAACCAATGGTCTAGAGTTTAGGCGTTCGCTCACGAGAACGAAGGTCTTGGTTTCGTTTCCCGTTTGTGAGGGCATGGATGTGTAACCCTGAGTAGCCCCATAATAGGGCGAAATAAGCGTCCAGTTCTTCCAGGTTTTAATGGTGGTCTGACTTAGATATTTTCATGATTTCAATGAAGTTCAACAATTTCTACAGCCTCACACTGAAATGAAAATTATTTATCAAATATTATAAGCTAGTTCAATAATCCTTTTACATGTTCTACATTGCTTATGGCTAACTGACTTGCATGTAGTATTCATTAATGGAAATAATAACAAATAAAAAACAAATAATATGATTGTTTGCTGTGTTCAAATCACATTTAGATTTAATGGTTTGAAAAACTGGGCATTGGGCAAATGTTATTCATTATTATTTGAAATTTGTATTTTCCTGTACATGAATAACAAAGCAGAATTGTTTTTCCTGATTTTTCGCCATACAATGCTAACAGTTTTATCAAATTGGTAATGAACCAGAATTTACAAAGTCTCGGCTTATATGATGATTATTTACTTCATATTGTATGATGAAAAATATAGAAATAAATATACACACGATATGAATGGTTGTTTTTGTTACACACGGGAAGAGAATACTAAATTTGTGGTCATGATGTTTATGGGCATCAAATTCACTAGTTTATTTATAGTTCAAGGTCAAATAAAAAACAATTACCGGTCTGGATTTGTTGGAGCCACATTGGAGTTTTACGATAGTAAAAAGAAAGATAATAAATGAGCTAAGAATGTTTGCTGTTATTGTTGTTAAAATAAGACGCTATGATGATTATCTTTGTCATAATCAAAGTAGAAGGATGTAATCAAAAATGATGAAGTGAGATAATTTTTTAAGAAACTGTTAAGTATGCAACGTGAATCAGATATATTAAAGAACAAATCAGGGTCTCATTTAATAGCCTTTTACGTATCTAGTGTGTACAGGAATTCAGTAGACCAGTATCAAAACGTTTGGAAAGATGATTATATGGCTCGGATCGTTTTATTAACGGCAGTACACATTAGGGATAACTTCTGTTTAACAAATTTTATACCTCCATTTGCACACATGATCATTCCGAATACTTCAAATATGAAACAATCAACAGCTTAAAACAATAAGTATTAAAGAAAGGTGTGCTTTGCACAAAAATAGGCTTCGTCTTACAACGGAATACTGTAATAGCACTAAGGGTTGTTGAGTTACATTTATGAAGTTAATTTGACTCTGAGGAATGATTGTGGGTATAACCTGTTACGAAGTTTACGATTAGATTGGTATATCGGTTGAGTTACAACGCAATAACGATTGGAAACACTATCAATTTTTTCAGTAATGTCAGATCCTATCTCAATATGTATTTTGAATTTGTAATTAAATCCATATATTGCTTACATGCAGAATGTAATGTGAATGTAAAAATGAATAGATTAGCATGTAAATTAGACAGTTTTTTGAAACAGAAAAAACAATATAGCAGCTCGAAACACAAACTTATTGTGAAAAAAGTTAGGCCACGTTCAACAAGTATTTTTGAAAAAAACATGATAGTATGCAGGTAAATTCTAAACTGTATAATGAATGAATCTGCTCCCTGGCCTCAGATTTATAAGCTAATATGTAAATGAATTTATCGATTAAACCTTAATTACTTGAGGTTTCAAATTATTGATTTGAGAATTAGTATTCGCGTTTGAATCTAGCGAAAACCTGAAGGAACATTTATTTTGATTGAAATTAATGTAACTAGTTAGTAAAATAATATTGATTATTAGTTGCATGCTTATTTGGATTTCATCCCATCTATCATTAATGTAATCTCATATTCGATTCCTACTGTGATATGAATAAGACTAGGATTTATCTATTGATTTGTTCAAATGATCTAAATCGTCATTAGGATTAAAAATAATTTATCACATTTCATGAATTATGTTGTTAAATAGTTGTTTCTTGTTTGCTATATAAATATTGTCTTTTTCATGACATCTTGGATAAACAGTAGTAATAACAATATTTGTTTTTCGAATACTTGAACAACAAACACAATTCTTAATTCGGATAAATAAAATTTGAGAAAGGCCCAAACCCAAGTTACCCCCTATTTTTAAAGCTGAGTTCTGAAAGTATGATTAATAAATTGTGTAATGAGGGAATATATCCAAAACTGCCAAACTGTATTCATTTGGTGAACACTTTAGCCCATAGATTGTCATCTTCGAAAAATCTATCATCTGTAAGGGCTCAAGTGGAAGACATAAAAAATTGACGTGTTGTTTTAATACTTGGATGTATGATCGATGACGAATATCTACTTTATATACCCACAATTGCCATGCAATTTTACTACCATATGAGCAGTTTACTTCAGCGTTATTTTTAAAACACAATAGATAATACCAAAACTCACAACTATAAATCAAACTCATGTTAATACGAAAAGAAATCAGAGATTGATGTCGCTGTCTTAATCATCACCCTTGTGGAATTTCGGTCACTAAATTTTACTCGTCAGCTTATAGCAACTTATATATGACTACTTCAGATTAAATTACAACTTTCTTTGAGTTGCTGAATGTTGTTTTAATCACGGATAAAAGTTCTGAAAACCAGAAAGTAATGAACTATCATTTTACTCCACATTAGAACTCAGCAACACAAAACGTCATTGATATTTTGAAAGTTCTTAACCAATACATTCGCATTTCATACGGGGTATATTATGAATTCACTAGAGAGAGATTTGATCCGATCCAAGGTTATTTAATCAAAATCAAGCATAGTTATAAAGTGACTCCCTTGTATGGATTCCGTTATCAATGATACCAAACTACTTACTAGAAAAATCAACTGTATTAGAAATTATCATGAGAACTATCGATTACACAATTACTAGTTTCAATGTGGTTTTACAAATTGCTTTAGGGTTCTGCATTGTTGTTCTACAAGTTATCGAGGATCTTAAGTGTATTTTATTTTTACAATTACAAACAATGCAAAGTTTGTCATTGTTACATTTAAATAAACGAAGAAATCTTTATATTCGTTATGAGGCTGTACTGAGAATATAACGCACATGAAATAAAATGAGGTTTTGATTCATCGACATGTTTTATATATTTTTGGATATTGTGATTTTAAGCAACTAAGGTATTTCCACTAAATGGATAGTCGCAGTTAAAACTGATGGCATTATTGAGTATATGACAGTATAGATACCAGTGCAGCAAAATTACTGAAAACTAAATGGTTTTGTAAAGTAATATAATGGAGATGACATCTATGATAATATTACACCGAAGAAAATCAGTAATTTTACTCGATTAAAGTGGATAGGTGAAATGCTAATAATTAAAACAAACCTATTTGCTCTAGTATTCATCTATCATAAATTTGACTAACTACCGTGCAAGTATTAACTGCAACCTTGGGAAAACAATGGAAATATTACAGATGTCCTAAATATTTAAATACAATTCAATGAAATGAAAAGCAGCGTTTCCAAAGACTAATAATTATTTTCAAAACGTTTATTTATTGGATAAATATTTTATCTATGTTAGTGCCAGATTTAGATATTTGTGTTGGTTTACGTTGCGAAGAAAGACACTAAGTTTTCAAATAAACACGACTAATAAAAGCCTTATAAACTAGTTCCTACTAGAATAATAAATTGGAAACAACTTAACAGAAAATACATTAGAATTACCTTTGGTATTCGTGAACCAAGCTCAGCATAACACAAAGCGTTTAAGAAAGCTGTTATACCAGCAACTAAATATGACAAGAATGTAGACGGTCCAGATTTATCACGGATTACTGTACCAGTTAGGACGTAAATGCCAGCTCCTGCCATATTTCCTGAGAACAAGAAATATGAAGTAAAAGTCAATTTTATTACCTATACCCAAAAGGGTAAGGTCGAAAGCTGTAAGACATCTCTTCAATGGAGTATCTAAGTTGTCACGATCAAATCGGCGAGATCTTTTCATAGACTCCCATACTCTTTTCAGGTGAGACTTTGCAGTTTCTGTCATCAAAAGAAATTTCGCACTGTGGCAAACGAAAACATTCTCACACAATTAAAAAGAAAATGTTTACTCGAACCAATAAATTATAATAGTGGGAAAGAAACTGATTGGTTATTGAGAGGTCTACAAATATGTAAGAAGTTGATGTTTACTACAAATCTAAATTCATGAGATATTCGGGGAAGCATTCAATAAGTCAGAGTCTTTTAATTTAAGGTTTTGTTTTAAAAATTAGAAAAATACCCGAAACTTCAAATGCTTACGTTACTTCGTAACAAAACGGTAAGTCGGTTTCTGGTATATCAAATCTCATTGCTGGATCTTCTTACTTAGGTATTTATTTCGCTTATAGAATTTTATTCATGATGGTATCACATTTGTTGACAATGTAAACTGTATCTATTGGTTATAAAATTAGTTTGTTCAAATTACATTGAGACAATGGTTGTTTATGTTATTCAACAAGTTGGAGTTCAGTACTCCAATTTTCCATAGACATTTGGGCATACAGTAACCCATTCCAATCATCTTTCTTGCTTTGGTTGTAATGAAAGTACCTCATCAGGTCAAGCAGGATTATATAGATTGAAATATTTCTGTGTTTCTCCTAGAAACTAAAATTGCACTCTGACTCCACTTTCTAGTTAAGTAGCTTCAATATTTGTAAAACGTAACCGTCAAGTATGTGTCCGTAGTTGTTGCCCTTATAACTCTCATAACTAATGCGATAAAAATAAATTTGGCCTTGGGTTTGTTAGTACTGCCTAAGTTATTTTGAGTTATATGCCGAATTCACAATTTTTTAATCGTTTTTGCGTAACGATGGTCGTCAGTCATTCGTAACCAACATGAAACCTTTGATAAATCTGCATTATCTCAAGTTATCAGAACTTGACATCATAGTGAAATGGATTCGATTATGTTAGATAGTAGCGGTATCGCTGATGGTGAAAGGCCTTATATGACTTACTAACTACAAGTCTTTGTTATCTGAAGATCGTACGATCGTTCGAAAATAAGATAACCTACCTTAGGAGTATGGTTCTACAGGTGAATAATATCTCTACAAACGTTAACGTCAGTATTGTGCAAGCAAGTTTCATATGCAGTAAAAGATAGATAAGAAAGGAAAGAATCGTCTATCTAATGATCTTTAATGATCCTTACAGGATTTTCAAATGATAGTTTTTTATGGTCATGTTAGACCATATAACTCCGAAAATACAACACTTTACAAGCACTCGTGTTTGTTTTCGGCTTATTCACAATCACAGCTAGAATGAAATTGAAAGTTTATTAGATACACCATGACGAGTAGCTACATTTGTGTTCTCTTGCAGAATTGGTAACCTGAATACGTGCACAAGTTCCTGACAGAAAAGCGAATACTGTGATTGTAATGGTAGTCTCCCCCAACACCAGTTGGATCTACTCACGTGTCAGCATTATATCCCACTGCGACAAACAATAACTCTAAGTACTTAGTATATCTCAGGTATCTTTCCCGTTTATTGCCCTTCTTGGGTTTAATCGTGCTTCAAGGTTCTCCAGCCAGTTTCCCCACTACCTGTCAAAGGTGTTCCCATGATGTACCATCCCAGTAAAATGTATTCGTGTATTATAATTGAGTGACAATAAAGGTGTAGTCATTCGATAAGTTCTCTCCAAGTTTTATGGTTTCAAACTTGAGTAAGTGGTCATAATAAAGAAACATGTACAAAATAAATGTTTATTAGTATAGACGACACTGCTTCTCAGTATACTGGTCTATTTTAGACAAGGAGGTATATTGTCTACCTACAAGTATGTGTAAGTTGGCAAACGTCTAGCTCATATCCTCTATTCATACCTTTATTTCGTCATCAAAAGGTGCATCAGGTTTGATGCAACTTCAAACTAAAATCGGTCAGTATAACTATTTCATTTTTTACTTAGTATAGATATTAGAGGGAATAATCTTTAACATATCTTACATTTGACAGACGAAAACACGTCGTACAATCTTAATCTTTATAACCAATGGAAAGGTCAATCTATAATGTTTACTCTTATCGCGTACTTTGACATCCCATTGCCGTTTCCTCTTTGTTATCGCGTTCGGGCGATAGCAACCTAAGCTCACGTTGAATTTTTTGGAAGTTTGATGTCATTCTTTGCGTCACTGTTTTGGAACTTTGTTCACTTTTTGATATGGCAAGGTTCATGGATTAGTCAGTCAGTCAGTCACAGCTTAGAACTTCGTACGTACGTACGTCAGTTCGAGCTGCCATACCACATTAGCACAGAGATGAAGTCGATTCAAATCCCATAGTGGTAGAAGTAGTAAGAGTGTAAGCATTATGTGAAAGATTAGGGTTTGAAGATGTTATTGAAGGAGTATAATACAGTGAGACAAATTTGAAAAGAGAAAAAGGACAGGGACATGAGGAATTTAGAGAATCAGAATTTGGTAGAACACAAAGAGTGGATGCACCTTCGCCATTGCAAACGATTTTAAGTCATGTCATTCAAGGTCTCTAACCATCGGTTGCTATCATCTCGCGAATCCCAACCAGGTAGTCTACACCTACCAACATGGCTCAGTCCACTTGTCAGTGACTTCATGGATTTGTGCCACGTTTTGGTCTGGCCGCCCCTAGCTTTCTTCCAACCTACTCCTACACCATAAAACATTGTACGTCGGGGCAGTCGGTGGTTGGGCATACGTAACACGTGTCCCAGCCATCTCAACTGATAAAGTTTCACTAATTCATCAATCGATTTGCCATCATTACCTAGTACCCGCTTCCTAACAACTGTATTACTTACCCGGTGGTCCCAGGATATACGAGCAATGCTTCGAAGACACCTATGATCGAATAATAATAGCCTACGAATATCCTCTACTCTTATTGGCCATGTTTCACTGCCATAAAGTAGGACGGAACGAACTGCTGCACAGTAAACCCGTCCTTTGGTTGCTAGACGGATATCTCGCCTACGCCATAAATGACTCAAGTTAGCGAAAGCTAGACGAGCCTTCTGTATCCGTGTTGAGATTTCGTCACACACCAGATCACAAGGGCTGATGAGACTCCCAAGATAAGTGAAGCTATCAACACGCTCAACTACTTAACTCCCTATCATTAGTTCAGGTGTCGATGCAACCCAATCCTGAAGTAACATTTTGCACTTCGAGGGAGAGAATCGCATCCCGAACATGCCTGCATAGTTGCTTATAGTGGTTAGAAGACTCTGCATTTTGTCAGCGTCTTCACCAAATAAAACTATGTCATCGGCGTATTCTAAGTCGGCAAGTGAGCCTCCTGGTAAAAATTCAACTCCTGGAGGTTTAGCTGATGAAAGTGTTATCTCTAAAAGTATGTCAACGACAAAGTTAAACAAGAATGGCGAGAGTGGACAGCTCTGACGAACACCACTTGAGGTAACCAATTCTGATGACAGTTCGCCATAGGCTCTAACTCGACCAGTTGTGTTCGAGTAGAGAGCCTTTATGAGGTTAATGTACTTCTCTGGTACTCCTTTCAGTGACAAACACTGCCATAGAACCTCTCGATCAACTGAGTCAAATACCGCCTTAAGGTCAAGAAATACTACGATTGTTGGACGTCTGAATGTGTGTCTATGTTCTAGGACCTGATCTATGCAACCACGTCCAGGTCAGAAACCAGCCTGGTTTTCTCTAGTCTGCTCTTCACGAGCTTTGGTTAGGCGTCCAAGTATTATTGAAGCTAATATTTTAGTCACTATATTAATTAAACTGATCCCTCTGTGATTGTCACAAGAGGACTTTTGTCCTTTCTTATAGACAGGCACAATCAGTGAGTGGGACCAGTCAGATGGAATTACGTCCAGTTCCCAGATTCTACCTAAGACCTCAGTCAGTCTCGTTGCTAGTACTGGACCACCATCCTTAAAAATCTCAGGGGTAAACCTGTCAGGTCCTGCTGCTCTCCCTCGCTTCAGGTTTCCTATGGCTTTTTCAACCTCGTAGAGAGCTGGAGGACTTATATCAATTTGCCATTCAGGTCGACTGGGGATCGTGGGTAACTGAAGTGTGGCTGAAGGCCAGTTGAACTGATCCCTAAAGTGTTCTGCCCATCGATCCAATCTCCTGGATTGAGAATGAATGATATGCCCATCTTTGTCTGAGATAGTTTCGCTAATAGTTGGGTTCCTAATGCCGGTTTCTTTAATAAGTCTGAATAGCTGTCTGCTGTTACCTATTGCCGCTGCCTTTTCCATCTCTCTTGCTTTCGCTACCCACCACTGTTCACGATCATTGCGTAGGCTTCTTATTAGCCTGCGCTTAAGCTGACTTCGCTCTTTGTTATGTTCAGAGCCAGGTGGGATGAGTTTTCGAGCATCTATCAGTGCGGTAGATGCTGCCGAGACCCATTGTTTCTCCCTAACCTTATGGTTTACCTTACTAGCGGATATCACTGCTGTTTCCACAGCTTTTCGGATGTCATTCCACGCTGGCTCAGGGTGGGCACAACTTACATGTCTGCCTAACTGTTTTTCTAGTTGTTCCTGAAATATATTCTTAGCTTGCCTATCATTAAGTAGAACCCTTAGAGGCTTCCCTGCAGTGTCTTTTCTACGTCCAGTAAGACGCAGACAGATACGTGCTCGCGCTAGAGCATGATCTGAGTCTAAACATGTGCTCCAGAATGAGCGACAGTCTTCTACCCAGCCCTTCCATCGGTGGCTGATAGCGATGTGATCTAATTGGGTCAAACGTTGGGATGAATTCGGGGGTCGCCATGTCAAAAGATGCTTTTCCTTATGCTGAAAGTTAGTATTCGCAAGAAATAGGTGGTTATCTGAGCACAGCTGCTATAGACGGTCGCCTTTATCTGTTCTTTTCGCCATGACGCCATAAGATCCACCCAGGTGTCTTTCCCTTTCACTCAGTTTACCTACTTGAGCATTAAAGTCACCAGCCACTATTACTACATCAGAACGCCTAGCTTTTCGGAGGTCAGAAAGTTTTCTGTAGAACTCATCTTTTATATCGTCTGAGCTGCAGTCAGTGGGAGAGTAGGCAGAGACGACGAAGAGGCAACGACGAGTTTCTCTATCTTTCTGAGTCCCTATTGATCCGTTTAGTCGGACAGCGCATAGACGACTGTCTACTGGGATCCAGTCCAGAAGAGCTAGTTCTGCCCTTGGACTTGATGCTATACCTACGCCAGTGAGTCCACGGGAAGCAGCATCAGGACTTCTAGATACACGAAGCGTGAATCGAGTTGGTTCTTTATTATGACATGGTAAGGTCAAATGAATGACGCTACACAAATCTTGTATGCGCGTTTCGGAGACGCAGCACACATCGATGGTGCGAGATTCTAAAGTCCTAGCTTGGGAGGCCTGTTGTCCTATTTGGCACAATGTTCGGACGTTAAAAGTTCCTACATGTAGTTTAGAGCGTGGTTTCAGGAGACCAGGAATAACGTTCCGTGTACTTGAATCGTTTGCCCTAGCGGTGCGAGGTGATAAAAGGACGTGGGAAGGGTTAGTCGTGGAGATAAGAGAGTTATTAGGAGGTTTAGGAAGAATTTGAATGTAACCAACTTGGTCTCGTATGCTGTTACGGGTTCAAGGGCTGATGTCACTTCCCGGCTGCCCACACCGTGGAAGGGTATTTCTTGAGGGACCTGAAAAAGAAGTTGGATTAGTGTTGGTCTTAACGACCTGGAAGCGTGACCGCAGTGCCCAAGGGACAACTGCTTGAGGCCGGTCACGCACGGCCTTTTTGTGGGGGATTTTTGACGTGTTAGCTCCGTTCTTCAAAGGACCTTACCGCCGGAGACGGAAATCCGTGGGATAAGGCGAGGTGTGCAATTTTAGGGTTGACCTTTTCTAACACCACCCCTCCTTGTGGGAAGGCAGCATCGCTGTCATGCTGGTTGTCTGAAGGAAACACCTTACTGCCGTCACACCTCTGTACAGTCGGCAGTACGACTTCGCCTTCGGACCAGGGGATTGCTGCTTTTAGTCTTACCGCTCTTCAACCGACCTGTCTGGCATGGTAGGACCTTAAGGAACGATTGTCCCAGCCAGCATAGCTCGGTTGGTTCATCACGATAGGCAAGCCCGACCACCACGTCAAGGTAGCAGCAACGATCGGGTGTTCATGGATCAGAGGATATATCAAGCCGCCCAGTCATGTATTCGTAAGTACCGTTCTAGGGAGTTGTGGTATAAATACAGATGTACATCAATCCAGTTATAATCCAATGACTACTTATCAGAAAATACCGTACTTATTTCTTCTGACTAGTCACATGGTCATCAGATAATTTTTGTCTACAAAGCCGAAGGATTGTGATACACAGAATATGTCTATGACACTAGATATAGTGCTTTAGAATGACTTATATATCGAAAACCAACCATTATTATCGAAAAATCGGAGACATGAATGCGTGTTCGTTGACAGCAGTTACATTGAATATTAATAGCTTCCACTGATACAATGGTCCTCAGACAGAGAGCCGTCGAATATCATCAGCTTCTAGAGATCAACTCAACTAATCCCATTACGTTTTAATCTTCGGACTTACAGCCACACTGAGTGATGCATCATTTGTTTAATTCTTAATGCGAAAGAAGCTATTGATTTGTCCCCAGTATTTTTAAAATATGATGGTCTGAGATTACTGGTTAAATGAACTGAGTTACTATCTCGTATATATAAGTCAGAGGTAAGTCTATCGATTCCAATCAGTTCGGCATATGGAAAGAGGTGGTTGCCATAATGATTAGTCTGATTTGCATCTTTTTGAAGTCCTACCATTCAGTCATTTGACCACAAATCGTTTTTAGAGACATATCATAGAAAACATGACCTACTTTAGCCTCTGTCAATTTACTACACATGGGCAGTTGATTCTTCACTCAGTACTTTAACCAAATTTAGCATGATATATGTTATATATGCTTAACCACCATCTACCTCATCTAGTGATACTGCCTAATGTAGGAGTAGGTTGGGAAAAAGCTTGGGGGAACAAACCAATACGTGACATCAGTCCATGATGTCACTAACTGTCCATCTGAGGGATGTTGGTAGATTTGGAATACCTGGTTGGGATCAACACGATAACCTTGGTCAGTGGTTAATAATTCTAGATAATATGACTTAGAATCGTTCGCAGAGGCAGAGGTGCATTCCTTCTTTGTCTTCATCTCGATCTTGAGTTCCAGCACCCCTTGATACATAATTTTCCACTGTCTTTCCAGATCATATTCCCACAATCTAGTCTTTATTTTTATGATTACTACTACAGTACTTTCATTTTGTTATGCCAGTCATGTGTGGTGATTTGGGCCAAAGTACATCTGTGCCACGTCATGTTGATAATGTCTGTCTGTCTGTCTGTTTTGTCCTGTATAAATACTGAACATACTCAGCAAAAGTTCAGTATTATTCTCCATGTTTGCTAGAATGCAATGAGAAGAATTCCTGATGTCTCTAGATCGACACACTTAATTATCGAATGTCCTTTTAAAGACATTTGATAAAATGAGTTTTCTCAGGCTCCTCCTGTGTATTTATTTATTTAAACACATACATATTGGTACAAAGGGGCACCAGATACATATGCGCTACACAAAACAATGAGAATGGGAAGAGAAAGGGGGAAGATGCGTATATATAAAAGGAAAAAAGGATGAATAAAAGAGAAGAGTAATAATAAAGGAACTGAAATGTACAACCAGAAGAACTCTCTCAGTTAAGAAAGTTATAACCACTCTTCATGAAGAAAGTAAAAGATGATTACAGCAGGCTCGCCACTGGCTTCTATTCTGAGCCATATCTGAAAATGTCTCTAGCCACTGTGTTGCATCATCTCTCGGACCCCATCCAGGGAGTCGTGAAGGACCAACAGAAGCTAACTCTTTGCAGCTTCCTTTCATACCACGACACCATGTCATACACTGACCTCCTCTCCACTTTTTCCAACCAGTCCCAGAGTCGGCAAATAATGCACGACGTGGGATTCTCTGGGACGACATTCGTAGAACATGTCCAAGCCACCGAAGTCGGTGTTTCAAGATGGTGACACCAATTGAATTATCGTCTCTGCGCCCGGACACTCGATACCTAACCTCTGTATTACTGCTCTCACCGACGCGTTGAAGATCCGACCTTTTACAGCCAGACTAACATCACGAAGGCGCCAAAGATGGCCCAGATTGGCATAAGCCGCTCTGGCTTTCACTATACGTGCATCGATCTCATCACTCACGCCACCACCAGCACTTATGTAGCTACCTAGATACACGAACTTCTCAACTAATTCAATCTGCTCACCATCCAGGGTGAGTACAGGATGAGAATCCTGCCAGTCTTGTAGGAGTAATTTGCACTTGGAGAGTGCAAAGCAGATACCGTACCTGCGGACACTGATTGCCAACTGATTAAGTGCGGATTGCGTGCCTTGGGCATTATCGCACAGTAAGACAATATCATCCGCATACTCAAGGTCGAGAAGTATTTCTCCAGGCAACATATCCACACCGCAATTATTTACATCCATCAGAGTTGTTTCCAGAATGTCATCGATGGCAAAGTTGAAGAGGAATGGTGAGATTGGGCAACCCTGCCTAACCCCACTGCTTGAATGGAACAAGGGAGAAAGGTGATTGTATGCCCTCACTTTGCCTGAGGTGTTAGTGTACAGGGCCTTTAAGATGTTAATGAACTTCTCAGGCACACCCTTCTTCAATAGACAATCCCAGAGAACAGTCCTGTCCAACGAATCGAAGGCAGCCCTGATATCAAGAAACACTACGATTGTTGGCCTGTGATAAGTATGACGGTGTTCTAACATTTGGCGGAGGGTGAAGATGTGATCAATGCATCCTCGACCAGAACGAAAACCAGCCTGCTCCTCGCGAGTCAATCGTTCTCGGGTTTTAAACAACCTACGAAGAATGACAGAAGCCAATAGTTTGGACGCAATCGGAAGTAGACTTATCCCCCGATAGTTATTGCAGGAACGACGTGAACCTTTTTTAAAGATAGGGACGACTATTGACTCATTCCATGATGTTGGAACACTTTCTAGCTCCCAAACCTTTGTAAACAACTTAATCGATTCCTTAGTCAGAAAGTCACCACCATCTTTAAAAAGAGCCTGAAGTTAGTCATCTGGGCCAGGTGATTTGTAGCGCTTCAAGAGTTGGAGTTCCTTGAGGACTTCCGCCTCGTTTGGTGGATCAGTCGTCACCAGCCATGTGTGCAGAACAAACTGGTCGATGTTGCCGGAGCAGCAGGCCAGTTGAATTGCCCTTCGAAGAATTCTGCCCATCGTCCAAGACGTCGAGAGATGTTAGTGATTGGCATCCCATCATCCTCGTAGATTGTTTCACTCACACCAGACTTCTTGCTGCCAGTGGCTCGGATGAGTTGGAAGAGCTTCCGGCAGTTACCAGATGCAGCTGTTGCTTCCATCTCATTAGCACGCTCCGACCACCAGGCTTCTCGGTCCTTACGCAAGCTTTGCTCAATTTCACTACGTAACAGCCTTCGTTTGTGGTCATACTCACAGTCACCCGGAGTAGACCGATGGGTTTCGATCAGTTGTAAGGAGCCAGAAGAAACCCAGTGCTTATAAGCGAGACTTTTCGCGAAGCCGCAAGCGACTTTACTCGCCATTTTCATGGCGTCATGCAGTTGCAACCAATGCTCATCTATACTTTTCGGTGGGATGGTAGCTAGCCTAGAAGCTGGCTCGGTTCGATACTTACTTGCAACAAATTTACTAGCATCAATCCTTTGATGACGATCAATTCGTTGGCCACTGAAAAGTAAGGTAAGATTGGCGCAGACCAGGGCATGATCAGACTCCAGATAGGTACTCAAAAAGGAGCGGCAATCTTGTACACAACCACACTAGCGGTAGCTGATCGTGATGTGATCAGTCTGAGTCCAGGCTTGAGATGCAGAGGGAGGACGCCAGGTGGCACATCGGCGGTGACTGTGCCGGAAGTTGGTGCTAGCCAGAAACAGGTTGTGGTCTGTGCACAGTTTTAGTAGACGGTCCCCGTTATCTGTCCTGCGACCAACAAGTCCCCGTCGGCCACCTAGACGACTCTCTTCTGTGCCTAGACGCTCGACATGTGCATTCAAGTCTCCAGCTAATACTACAATATCTGTCGAACGCGCTTTTTGGAGAAGAACAGTTAACTGGTGGTGGAACTCATCCTTGATTGCATCCGGGCTGCAATCTATCTGGGCATAGGCAGAAATGACGAAAAGATATCGTTTCTCACGCCGATTTCTTCCTCCTTTGATGGAACTTTCTAATCTAACAGCACATAACCGACTGTTAATGGGGATCCAATCGATTAGTGCTGCCTCAGCTCTAGCGCTTAGTGCAACACCAACGCCAGCAAGACCAGACGAGGATGCCACAGGGTCCCTGGATAAGCGCATGTGAAACAAGCTTTTCGAAGCGACAGATGGAGAGTGAATTTGAAGTACTTCACTAGAGTCTTGAATACGGGTCTCGGATAGATAACAGACGTCAACATTAAGACTTTCTAAAGACATAGCCAGCCCAATCTGTTGTCTTATCTGCATTAGTGTGCAAACGTTGAAGGAAGCCAGCTTGAACGGCGTACGTGATTTCAGAAAGACTGGTTCAATATTCGTAATCGGTGGAAGCATTCACTTTCGACCAGACAGTGACTAGAGATCGTTTAGATAGAACAGAGTTTCCACCATGGGCGAGCTGCTGCATAAGTTGGAAAGTAAGGGTACACAGATTGGGAATAAAAGGGAGTGAATAAGCGACATGGTTAATAATAATAATAATAATAATAATAATGTAAATTGTCTGGCATATAGTAAGCGCGTAAATAGAATTGTCAGTAGAAATCATTTCATTTATTTGTGTGAGGGCTGTGATACTGCCCATGTGCCCAAACTGAAGCAGGTGGTTTTCTTAGGGGGCCACACCCGGAGCCTTTGACCTAAAGGTCTGATCCACAAGACAGTGGAGCATCGTGAGGAGATGCAGTCCCATGGTAGCCGTTGACCAACAGCAGGTTCATTCGCCATTCGTTCCATCAGGATACTGGAGCCCATGTGCACCATTGGTTTGGAATCAGGGTTTTCCAACTCCCCTAGGTGGACTTTCCGTGTCCACCGACCTGGTTAAAGCGCCGGACATTCACTTTTCGTCCTCTCACTTTCGTGAGCAACACCCCCGCCACGAGAAGGCAGTGGGTAGGACTTCCCTGGGAGAGGCTATATACGCGTGGCCATGTGAGAGCATTTCGAGAGGGAGAGCGGACTCTTCCCACTCTCGGCCGTACCAGGGCATTTTGGGGGCGAAGATCACATTGCTTTCTATGGTAATTATAAATTAATATTTCAATACAGATACCATGAAATTTCACACATACTGAACTGTTTTATTGTTATTTTATCGTTTCCTACTTTTATTTATTATTAATCCCTTTTTTATTTTTTTGTACAGAAAATCTTGTAGCGTTTATGTATATCAATAACCACAGCAGTCAAATTTATCCAAGTTTTGCATTCATATATTATCAACGAAATGCAACCTACCTGTTGATTGACATGTAGTTTCTTTCATTATAAATACTGAAACAGCATACGACTAGTTATTAGCTTCAGTTGATTATTTTCATCTCGTTAATTTTTACGATAAAACTTTGTTTTGAAAAAGATCTTCATTTTCAATGCTTCCTAATAAATCTGAGTCATTTGCACCATCTGTGGGAAATGAATTAACCAGAAATTTTAAAAATCTTGGTGAACCTGTGTACGTAAATGTATATCATTTGGTGAGTATTATATTTTACTTTTAAAATATCATATATATTCTTTCATATAGCATTGGCCTAATGGTTTGAAAATGGGTGCTTATCATACTGGAACTGTAGTATACGATAGAGGTAAGTAACAGTTTTATAGTGAAATTTTAAATGTTATTTTTATCTTTCCATTTAGAATTCGGTTTTGGTGGACATCCATTTGCAAGTAGCGGTATCTTCCAGACTACACCAATGGATATTGACAGTTTAGGTGAAGAAATTTCATTCAAGTAAGTCTTAGTTGAACTAAATGTTTTTTACTTTTCATCAAATATTATGTTAACATATAACGTTTTTCTATAATTGTGCAACAACAAATGCATCATTTAAATCAAAGTGACCATGTTACTAAGCAATAAGATAGAAAATTATATCATTAACAAAATCTTTAAAGACAAATGACGGAAATAGGGCAGTAGCAGAAGAGAGTTCATTTATCAATTTACATATCAATTGATCATGCATAAGTCCGGAAACAATCGGTCTGGTTGCCAATAAAGTCGATTTTAAGTGTTGTCTACTGATGTCTTCAGGCACTTAGTTTCACAACCTCTATAACCCCATCTAAGCAAGGTATGATTTGGGTTTAGTTATACGCCTCTGCCATTCCTAGGATCACTTATTTGCTAACAAAATACCCGGCCTTCATATCTGCTTTTAGTTCGAAATAAATAAGTTAACTCATCCGCCCTATACGTAGTCATGAGGGATACTCTTATTGTGATGGCTTATGATAATATTCGGTTCCTCAAACCAAATTAAGTACAACGGGGTTCGTATCTGGGATTTAGTGACTGAAAGTTTCATGCCTTAAATACTAAATAGAATGTATACTTGTGCTTTCTCTACCTTTTTGACCATACTTTTGAACCAAAAAAAGAAAAGAAAAGTGCGTACTACCAGGCCTATCAACTCTGAGCTATAATATATCCTAAACAAATATCTTTACGTTAGTTTTAATCTCGTCAATACTACATAAGTTTTCGTGATTGTTAAAGTGAGTCAACATTGAACAAATGTCTCAATAAAAATTCTAATGACCGTCTAAACTTTATAAATTGTTTGTATTAATTTAATTAATTCCATTTTTAGTGACAAAAGATTTCTTTAGATGAATCTTTTACTCCTCATTCTAAGCATGTGTTGTATTACTTTGTTCACACCTTCATAGTATATTGATACAAAATATAATGATTTGAATCGTTGTGTTACTATTCTCATATCTTTGAATTAATTCAATCCGTCAATTTATAACTATTTTGTATCTTCCAGTACTCAGTTGAAAGTGAATATCATATATGTTCAACGGGGCTAATTTAACCAAATGGTCATTCCTTTTGTTAATTCTTATACGTAAATTGCCATTCAAACCGTTTGATCAGTTTTCATTATTTTACCTAATCTATACTTTTCATTTTAAGTGTTTTTAAATCGTGGTCAGATGTTATGCGTAAGAATATAATATCACATTCTTCTAATCATTATTTTGACAGTTGTAGGCTTACTATTCGTATTATTCCCCGATCCTTTTTTAAATCTGTAGATCTTCTAAAAGATATAATGACTCATTCAATTGAATATTTTGTGTTATTGACAATTTCTAGTGAAGTCACGTTTTATTTATTTTCTCATTTTGTATTGTATGATTTCTTTTCAGCTTTTAACTGTCAATCCTATACCATTTACTTAGTTTCGTTATCATTGGGACTCACTTATTACAACACCTAGTTCAATTTTGTAGATGATCAAAATTATTGCTTATAAGATTATATGATATTAAAATAATCACTTTGTGTTAGATACAGCTCAAACACTTCAATGACCAGTTTTATAATCTTCATCCGTAGACAAGTTACACCGTGCTGTGTAAATATATGACTTGTAGACTTTCTGAAGTATATATTCTATACATGACTCGTTCAAATGTATGTCTATTCACTGTAGCACACATTTTGACACTCATCTTCATCAAGGCATGAGAATTTCAGGTGGAAATAATCAACTCATTTTTACCCTTGAAAACACAGTGTCTTAGTAATTAAAGTATTTAGGTTTCAACCAATAGGTTCAATCTTTGCTCTACCTCATTCTACTTGGACAGCCGAATAGTATCATCAATGTGGCTCAGAGTACATAAGTTTGTATTTTACAAGCAAGCTACATCAGTAATCGCACCCTTAAAAACTATTTAATTTTGACAGTTATAGATGATAACCATGTTTTAAATAAATAATGTATTTGTAATATCCCAATGATTAGAAAAATTAGATTTTCTGATGTTTCGTGACTCGATGTAAGCCACTTCAGAGAATAAATAAAATTTATTCTCTACCTAATGCTCAATTTATTTGAAATAATTAAGTCGAACCTTGGTAATGATACCGACAACTATGTTTGTTTACCAAAAATCTTTTTGATGATTGGACAATTATAATAATGATTAATCAGTCATTTGCTAAAATATCAAGTTATGCAGTGAATTACAGATGACAATTTAGAAATTTGATGATTCATGCCTTAAACCAAGGGTCGTTTGCACCGTGTTTGAAGAAAGTTAATTAGGGTATGTACTAGGGAAGAGGGATCAAATACCCACACCATTACTACTATACATAAGTTAGGCAAGAATACCTATCAACAGTTTTTCTGACTGGGGATAAACTCCATTGTTGTTTTCCATTTTGACCTTGCGCCTGGCAATCAATCAAAATGAGGTGAGAATTATTATTTACGCTATCGTAATTCACACACACCGATTAATTTTATTGGATAAATTATTCTAAAATATCTACAATAAGTGATTAAATAAACGAAAACGTGGCCCCAAATACTGACTGAGATACACTTACATTACTTGACAATGTGGAGTTCGTCCCGACTCATTTTTATTATTTTATTATTTGTATAATAATGTTGTATAGACGTAAATCACTCATTATTCAAACCTATGAAAACCAAACTAACATCTCACAAATGAATATTACACCAAATGATTCGTTTAATGACTCCAAAAATATCATTCCTTATAAAATGTTGTTTTATTTTTTTTCCGTTGATTCAGAGAAAGATTATATATGGGTCGGACGTATTTATCGAAAAAAGCTGTAGAACGTTTGCTTGCTAGTTTAGCTGATGAATTCCGTGGTGACGCTTACCATTTACTACATTTCAATTGTAATCATTTCACTTCACAGTTCGTTGATGTAAGTATTGTATTTTATGCTTCTACTAATTCTTATTCTATATAATTTATGTAATTTCCTTTCAAACATAATGACACATTATTACTATTGGATTATTTGACATTTTTATCAGAATGAATCTCTGTCCGGAAAAACTATCAACTATAACCAAAATCGCATTGAGTTCCTTAGATGTTATCGACTAAATTAAAAGGATATTTTTAGGTTCCATTCGTCAAAGACTGAAATCAGCTGGGGTACCACTGCACACTGGAAGATACTGAACAACAGTTTTTTTCCAATTATAAAACACCTCAAAACTATGCATTAAGAGTTCCTCCCGAGATCGTACTCAGGATCTTCAGGGTTCGCTACCAGCACGTTACCTTCAGATCACTGAGTTAGTGCACTTAATAAAAGTCTCATACTGAGATGAAATAGTTTTCCAAAACTCCCTGTCTCATTGATTGTTCAACTAACGTAAATCCATGAACAAATAAAAATGATCCTCACAAACTGTTATATCCTGAAGAGAATTATGAATGGTAACTTTCAGGACTATTTATGGACCAATACGATACGTATACTTCCTATTGTATAATTGTTAAGTAACTTAATTATCCATATTCATGTTCCTCTTATCATATGCTTCTTTTTGACCTATGGACTATTACTATACAATTTACGGTTCTTGAGTTATCCTCAGTCTATTAATTACTGCCTCTCACATTTACAGCCACATTTGACTGAATCTTGTACAAATATTATTTACTATTTTGTGGTACGATGTTGTTATAAACGTTAAGAGGATACTTGTTATAACGCTGGAGGTTTCTTGTTATAACAGTCCTTTCACTTCTTACACGTATGTGGGACGTTAATTTACCTTAGACGAATATCTACACTAGATTCCCACCCAGTGTCTGTTCTACAGGACTTCAACACAACTCAGATCAAGAACATGAGATTAGCCTGACTACAACGTCAATATATTTCCACACCAAAATCCGACACGAGGAACTGTCAATCAATAACAGTCCATCAATAAGTGTCCATAAATAATAAGGATAGGAGAATATAAAACACATATAACACCTGTCATCCTATCTAATGTCTGACTCATCAAGACAACCAATCATTGTCATCCTCGCCCACACATCAGATGTGGTCTGTGTGATTGGTATCTAAACCCAGTAGGTTTGGGAATAATGATTCATATTGCAGAGGCTGTTATTGCTGTTCTGGACTTAACTAAATGGTTGAGGCAGGAAGAAGATACCACTAAGTACTCTAGACTGCTCGTACGGGTTTCGTGTGTCACTGGTCCGTCATATATAAACTAGGGCACTCGGACACAAGTTATAACACAAACCTTTCAGCAATAAAAATAAATGAGTACTTGTTAATTCTCTTGGAAAATGATCACGAAAAATGTTAACCAACCTTACATTTCTAAATTTTGCTATCATGTTTTAATTGTAACGTTTTATCATGTTTATTGAGTCAAATTGGTTTGTAGTTTATAACAGTACATTGTTAGTTTCAATAAATAAACATATCTCTAGATGTTTGTATGTTCTAGAAGCATGTTTTTTTTATAAAACAATCAATTAACGGTTCCGAGATTAACCTTTCACGGGTTGACACACAGGTTTTAAATTCTCAGGTAAATAGATTAGATTAATTACTCATTATGTGGTAAATGCTATCACAATTATATGCGTACCTTCTCACACACTTATTTCTTAAAGATATAAATTTACCAAATCTGGATATACTTATCAAACTGGACATTAACGAAAGTAGCTTTTGTAGATCGAGAAGTGATGAGAAACTGTTTCATGTTTCTCGAAAAGATCGAAACCTTCAGGTTTCCTGGTGGAAAAGCTTATGCTTCAAACACTACGTCTGTCTTATTCAATTAATTGACATGTTGAAAACTTAGCTGAATGTGAAAAACAGTAATCGCTTTAAAAAAATTTAGTTTTTCGAAAGGGGAATATATTCTACGCTTGAAATGTTTTCTGAGTTTTAGGGGGCCATTAGTAATATGAAAGTTTACACATCTTTCATTCCCTACCTTGAAACATATTTTCGGATAATGTCAGCTTGTAATAATTAATTTCAAACTATTTATGAACAATCAGTAAACTGATTTATATTTCTATATAGGTTAAATGAAAATTTAAGATCTGTGATCAGAATAAATATGTGTCAGATAGGGTGAGAGAGATATGATCGTGCAATTACAATTCGATCAAGTGGAAGACTAAATTGTGTGAAAAATTAGTAAGACGTAATAAGGAAGGATCAATGCGAAATGAATGAACCATGTATAGGGAGGATTAATAATGATGTTTAACCGATAATAATAATAATAATAATAATAATAATAATAATAATAATAATGCAAAGAAATTTGTGAATAAAGATAAGGATATTCCCTTCCATGTGACTCGGACTGGCCCTGGTCACATCTCTAATTGACGTATGTGCATACTGTGCATAATGCCTCAATATACCTTACTTCCGATGCATCGAAAGAGGAGCAGGGGTTGGAGATATCTCTTCTGTACGTATAGTTCCGGTTTCTTCATCCTGATGGCTACTGCCTCACCCGTTTGAAGGACTCTAAACCTGACAAGCTTTGGCAAAAAATTACTA
>NC_031496.1:19023885-19144584 GCF_000237925.1 Schistosoma mansoni
TATTATTATTATTATTATTATTATTATTATCGGTTAAACATCATTATTAATCCTCCCTATACATGGTTCATTCATTTCGCATTGATCCTTCCTTATTACGTCTTACTAATTTTTCACACAATTTAGTCTTCCACTTGATCGAATTGTAATTGCACGATCATATCTCTCTCACCCTATCTGACACATATTTATTCTGATCACAGATCTTAAATTTTCATTTAACCTATATAGAAATATAAATCAGTTTACTGATTGTTCATAAATAGTTTGAAATTAATTATTACAAGCTGACATTATCCGAAAATATGTTTCAAGGTAGGGAATGAAAGATGTGTAAACTTTCATTTTACTAGTCCACGGTATTGAATTCCTGAAAAGTATACATCCTCGACTCCATTAGGGCTCAAACGCAGAACTTGAAGTCCTTGATTTAAACTATGGTCTATATTTTTGTGACAGTTTTTCTTCATTTCTTTTGAATTTCTTTCATTACGTGAAATTCAATACATGTCTGGGATGCTTCAACGTATTTCAATGTAATAGTAAACCTAGTGAAAAAGCAATAATAATTGTTTTTACACGTATTTATTTGTAATGCCTTATTATAATCACCAGGAAACTCGTACTTGTTCTACATTTATTGTCTCGAGAATGTGACTGAAATCCTCAAGAGCATTGTTGTATTTTATGTCGAACTAACCTGTGTCGGCGCAAAACTCAGAGGTAAAACTATGGAACTCTGAATTAGAGTATGCTTTATAAAACACATTATATCTCTTTAAAATCGTTATCATACTCTCTCCGTTGCTGTATCTTGTGTTAAATAGGCTCTTATTATTCAGTCTTCCGTTTATTCTTGAACCTAAGGTTCAGTCATGTGGATATATACTCCATTTCAAGTAATTTCTACTCGAGGCATCTCAAAATACAATACTATACTATATTTCGCTTTTTGAATACCAAGATTCTCCTTTTTATATTTGTTCTAAAATTGACTATTTTTTCTATCGATGACGAATACAGGGTTCTCAATGTGTTGAACTTAAGAGTTGTATCTACTTATCGGTCTTTTTTCATTTTTTATTGATAGCCGGATTACATCAGTCACATTTGCAGTTTAACCAATAAGCTTAGTAGCTGAATATCTCACTACTTTTTTTCATGTTGTGTTGTTGGAGACAACTTACAAAAATCTATGGACATAGTTTTTGTGGTCTTTTTGGTTACAGACTAGATCGACAGAATTCGATCAGAACTATGAGCTAGTAAGTGTGACTTTGATTCCCACCCAGTTACACACTACACCCAATCCACATCTATAGCAAATCAATAACTGTTCAATGTTTTACGTTTTATTCTTTGACTGAGCTTTAGCTTACTCGAGTTGTGTTTTGGACTTGAACACAACAAGCCTATCAACAAAATGTTCTACAGTAACAGCACATTTTAAAGTAATATATTTTGACTTTGGCGACGAACTTAATTTAAAAGCTTAATACATAAAATCAAAATGTTCCGAAAATTCCATTCAGTTGTTACCTTTTGTAACTTCTCGAATATAGTACACTTCATATTTTCTGTCAGTCTTATTAGACAACACATAAACGATTACCTGTTCTTAAAGTCTTTTGTGTAAAGGGGCAGGACCACAACTCTCTATTATCATCTGAATACCTAATGGTTTATGTTCTTGAATTCACCCTTTGGTAACTTTTCATCCTTAATATCGCCTTATATGTCCACAGTTACAGAGTCCTAGCATGCTGAAAGTCCGGAAATCGTTAAAATCAGTATTACAGGCGTCCTATACAAACACAAAGCAACTTTCAGAATGACAAACTTGTAAATGATGTTTTTCAAGATTTCCAATTATCCACGCATTTATTCAACTTCTAGAGATAGTATTTTACCCATCTGTTCTATAAAAATTAGTATATCACAAGAATGTTCTAATGAGGCATCGTGGCAACTTGGACCGACTTATATATGGTTCTGGTCCTACGTTGTAGCTGACTGACTTTAAAATGACTTATACGCCGAAAACCAACCGTTACTATCTCGAAATCGGAGACATGATTACGGGTTCGTTGACAGCAGTTACATTGAATATTAATAGCTTCCACTGATACAATGGTCCTCAGACAGAGAGCCGTCGAATATCATCAGCTTCTAGAGATCAACTCAACTAATCCCATTACGTTTTAATCTTCGGACTTACAGCCACACTGAGTGATGCATCATTTGTTTAATTCTTAATGCGAAAGAAGCTATTGATTTGTCCCCAGTATTTTTAAAATATGATGGTCTGAGATTACTGGTTAAATGAACTGAGTTACTATCTCGTATATATAAGTCAGAGGTAAGTCTATCGATTCCAATCAGTTCGGCATATGGAAAGAGGTGGTTGCCATAATGATTAGTCTGATTTGCATCTTTTTGAAGTCCTACCATTCAGTCATTTGACCACAAATCGTTTTTAGAGACATATCATAGAAAACATGACCTACTTTAGCCTCTGTCAATTTACTACACATGGGCAGTTGATTCTTCACTCAGTACTTTAACCAAATTTAGCATGATATATGTTATATATGCTTAACCACCATCTACCTCATCTAGTGATACTGCCTAATGTAGGAGTAGGTTGGGAAAAAGCTTGGGGGAACAAACCAATACGTGACATCAGTCCATGATGTCACTAACTGTCCATCTGAGGGATGTTGGTAGATTTGGAATACCTGGTTGGGATCAACACGATAACCTTGGTCAGTGGTTAATAATTCTAGATAATATGACTTAGAATCGTTCGCAGAGGCAGAGGTGCATTCCTTCTTTGTCTTCATCTCGATCTTGAGTTCCAGCACCCCTTGATACATAATTTTCCACTGTCTTTCCAGATCATATTCCCACAATCTAGTCTTTATTTTTATGATTACTACTACAGTACTTTCATTTTGTTATGCCAGTCATGTGTGGTGATTTGGGCCAAAGTACATCTGTGCCACGTCATGTTGATAATGTCTGTCTGTCTGTCTGTTTTGTCCTGTATAAATACTGAACATACTCAGCAAAAGTTCAGTATTATTCTCCATGTTTGCTAGAATGCAATGAGAAGAATTCCTGATGTCTCTAGATCGACACACTTAATTATCGAATGTCCTTTTAAAGACATTTGATAAAATGAGTTTTCTCAGGTTCCTCCTGTAGCTTTCATCTTGATATGGTAATCGGTTTGGTCTGTCATAGTAATCAAGATATATTAAGCGAAATGCCTGTTCCTTAATGTTCTATGTCAAGCGGGTTGAAAAAAACCAGACGAGAATTATTGAATTTGATTATACGGATTAGGTTGGGTAAGGACGCCGAAAATCTCACTCATGTAGGGATAGTATCAGTCCTATTTGTTTCGTGTCATAAGAATCTCAGCATTCATACAAAACACTCGTTTTTCACTGGTCAGATCACTCCGCGTGTAGTGTAGCCAAGATATATTGTTGTTGATTGATGGCTGTATGTTCTGTACAGTAGTTTTCATGTAGGTCTGGGAGATCGGACTAAAGTTGTTTAAAGTGAAATACGCGCTCTGTTTAGATGTGACCAACTAGAAGTGGCGTCAGGTAACAATTTTTCAAACTCACCAAGTGAATATTTATCAAAAATTATCTGTCAGTGAGTTTATTTCAAAAGAGCATGGAACGATGATTCATTTCCAGTCACTAATTTTTTTTATTAAATAATTAAAAAGATTCTACAAGTTATTTATACATTTATATTTATTCATAGATATATGGTTGTGGAGATTTTTTCTTAAAAATCTTTTATTGGAACAAGTAAACTTTATTGACTTCATGTGGTGTTATACAATCACATGTTCCATAGCAGTGCTTATAATCAATAGTGTATAAATCAGTTGTGGACTATGATAAATTATCTCAGTTTTTTTCGTGTTTAAGATTCAGTTATTTTTCCTATCGAAACTTGACTGGTAGATAAATAATTAAAACGCAATTCAGACAGCCACATAGCATCGATACACTGCACACATCAGGTGTGGTTTCTTTAATATGTAGTTGTTTATGAAGTTATCTATTTGTTGTTGTCTAGAATTACTTTATCGTAGCATAAAACTTTTAATTCAATTTCTGTTATGGTTATTAAAAATATACTATAAAATCACTATCTACTTTATTAAGTCTTGTGACTAACAATAATAATAGATTATTTAAAGTTTGTTGTTTTGAGTCTTTAGCATTTTAGCTTACCTCGAAGAATAACTATGCGACTCCAACAGATACACTGGAATCATGCATAAATCGATAACTGGATAAAACTCACTCGACTACGGTTATTGAAATTGGTAGACTAATCTCATGAATTGAGGTTGACTCTGAATGTTTGAAATTAAGAAAGATTAAATCTTAGTATTGGTTGTTGTTCTATAATCTAAACTTTAGGTCGTTGATCGTAATCCTAGTGTTGCTGTACCACTGACCCCTTTTATTCTGATGTCTATTTATATAAGTTTGCAGCAACGGAAATGTGTGAATTTCATCGAGACGTTAGATATTTCTTAATAACTGCCAATTTTAATCAACTGGTACGAAATCTGTTTTATATGTTCTTTAAATTTGTTAGTGGAGCCAACCAATATGCGTATCGTAACCGGATTTCTATATTTCCCCAGTTACAGTTACAATAATTATAAAAAGTTACTTTTATTAAGTTTTACGAAGGAGCTTTAGATAATATTCGTTCATGTTCACTTGTTGTCTACTCTCTCATGTAGTTTATGTATTTATTACCAATACCTTACATCGAGTTGTTCTATACCATCATCCTACTACGCACCTTCTAGGTTTTAGTAAGGGTTTTTGACTTCTGATTGTTGATATTCAGGACTGACGAGTCCCAAATAGGACGAAACACCAGTCGGGGATTCTACTGTTAGTCACATACCAAATATAGTATTTGTTCACAAACCATTTTTGTCTGTTATCAATTATTTACGTGAAAATAACTCGTATTTTGAAAAAGTGATAAGCAACGTAGAGCCTAGCTCAAATTTTCATGGAACCCAATTTTCCATACTACATTAGCACAACGAAATGGAATTAACAAAATGATCAGCGAATTAATCGAAATAATGCATTTGCGATGATAATGAGAAAGAGCGAAAATTAAGAATATGGCTAGTAAAGCAGAATGAAAAAATATGCATACAGGATTACTTGATTCTATTATATCAATAAGGTACATCCAATATATCAAATCTCGTCACATTTTGTGGTTCATAACCAAATGTACTTCAACCATTGAGCAGAATAATTGACCGATTTTTAAGTAAGCCATTGCAGTAACTTAGTTGATTGTCTCAGCTAATTATACTAGATTGATTAAACAGAACGAAAATCGACACAGGATTGTATCAAGCTGTTTGAAATGATGTGGGTAGAGATCAGTTGCATTTACTTCTTTGGCAACTAACAGAACATATCTAGATATAAAATTCAGCAGCCATTAGTTGCCTAAAGTAAATTTTAAATTTTAATGTTTAGTTGTGTTATGTATCATATCTACTGATTAAACAAATTGCCTCTGATTGTATAATCAGGGTAGTTATATGTTCAACTATCGAAAGGTTAGTATTTTCATTCGGTCGGTTAATTTTCTAATTTTAACTATCTTTTGGGGCACACTGTCATCATAAATTTCGAAAACAAATAAACTGTAAGAACTCCTCCTTAAGTATCTAATACCTTTTCCTACTCACACGGGACTTATCCGTTGTCAGTGTTTGGACATTCGTTTTGATAGATTATCTTGTCGACGTGACCTTTGACCTTGTAAATTGTTATTGTTCTCTCTTAGTAATAGATAGAGTTTAAAATGATTATCAAGCTCCGGAAAGATTTATTTGTCTTAGATCCCAATATCTTTCTAATCAAAATCATATACTGTTGTATTACTATTAATAATGACATGTCGTAACCTTTGACTGTTGACTAACGTTCAAAAGGATAAGGAGGTCCACTTGTGTGTTCTCTGTACTTCTCCTTGTATATACTATGATATATTTTATAAATGTTATTTGTCGTATCTCCTTTAGTGATTATGTCCTTCAACTCGCATAGTATATATTAAATAAGTTTTTTACGCTGTACACACTGCTAAAGACCCTAATAATCTGGTTTTAATTTTTAAGATGTTTTACACACAGTATAAACGAATATTCATCTGAGTTCATTTACGGATTACTGAAAGCTCAGTAGATTTCGGTTTCAATAACAAGCAAATAAAAATTAATCTTCTAAAATTGAATAGTTATTCTTATTAAAATAAAACAACTTCTGTTTTACATGAATTATTAATTAAGCTAATAAAATTAGTCTGTTGTGAAAGCACGATTTATATTTCATTGGTTTGTTTTCTTTTGGCACTAGCAACTTAAATGGTGTAGGATTTTTTTTACTTTAATAATCAGATGTTCAATCAAATTATATATATATATATATTAGCCTGAGGTCACCACTTATTACTTTTCGCTCTCTCTCTGTGCTTAAGTTCTAAGAAAATAATCCGCTTATTTAACTTAAGACCTATTATATGTATTTCATATGATAAAGTGACCTATAATAGTTAGTCATATAGTATTTAATGTACTTAATTGTAATTCGTTTAGTCTTACAAAAGTATAATTTATGTCTTCATCATCTAGTTCGTCTCATTTATTTATTTTTATAACTTGAAAATTAATTAAAATAACCTTTTTTTGGATCTAGTGTCCATATTTGTTAGATTTCGCTGCATAGTTTTTCTGCTTTACAAACATTAACTGTTCTTTATTCTAGTCAAACATTAGGCAAATAAATAATCTAAAATTAAATTATATTTTAATTAAGAAATATCTATGAATCACTTTATTATTGCTGTAGAAAAAATAGATAGATCGAGAATCGGTCGTTACATTTCTTAACTTGAGTTCTATACACGCATTATTTGACAGTGGGATTTTTTCACTAAATAATTGTTTTTATTGCTATAAATTATTGACGCTTGCGCCTTACACCAAACTTTGAACATCTTATTACATTCATAATTGTTAACTCCTTATTTTCTATTCTTTTCTGTCATTCTTATATTCTGTTTATTTATCGTTTCCTTCCAATTTTCTGTTTTGAGATATACGAAATGATATCAAACAAAACTTTTCTAGGTTCCAGTTTTGCATAGATATTTATTAGTAGATACACATTGCATTCTGGCAAACATTATTTTCACTGAATCCCCTGCAAATTATGTCTAATTTTGAATTTGATAGAATTTGGGTTTATACTATCCAGCTTCTATAATTAAAGATGTTTTAAATATCTAATACCGTGAATTACAACAACTAGTGTTGTTTTATTTTCTTTTGAAGTTTTATTCTTCATTTGATGATTTATGGTAAAAATGTTAGTCAATTATTTGAATGTCTTTGAAAGAATCTTTGTCACTTTGTGTATTGTGAATTATTATAGAATTTAACAGATATGTTGGTGTTTTACTCGGAGTTATTACTTAGTGTCTATGTCTTATTTTAATAATAACTCACTAAGGTACTTCTTGCTTATCTATAGTTTATATGGGAGTCCTTTAAACCAATGAATAGTTTGTCTTCAAGTAGTTTCAGTAGTCCTTGCAACATATGATGTGGAAAATGGCTAGTAAATTATATATATATATATATATATATATATATATATATATATATATTGTGGACAGATGCCTAGAAAGAGGCGAAAGAGGCTTTTTCCATCCCTCACCCATTAAGGATAATACGTTTACCATATTTATCATCTTTCCAATATAACGTGCTTGTAAGTGCAACTTTAGTATTGTAAAGTACAATCAACCTAATAAATTAATAAGACACTAGATAAAAACCTGGAAATCTCCAAAGTTTACTGTAAGCTGTAATCTGGGGAACATGAGGAATGTATCAAGGTTTAAATTATGTGTTTCCGAAATGTAAATCTTTATTCAGATGTTTGGTGTGGTTAGTTTTAACGAGACAAGATTTTAATAACCCATAATTGTATTAATTTCAAAAAAAAACTTTTGTTGTTAACTTCATTTAAATTATATTATTAATAATAATAATCGAAATATATTGAAATATTGTCTAAAATATGACTTTCTATTTGATTATAGCTGTAATAGCTTTACATATTCGATTATTTTTTTTTGTATTCTTTCTCATTGTTTACTCATTTTCAACATTTGGCAGCTTAAAAAAATGTGACTAATCAATATTCACCAGTTATTTATGTTCGCCTAAATCTATATTTGAAAATCGATAATGTTTTAATCCAATAAATTCATCTTCATGATTATAAACTCATTTTATGATCAACTATTCAGTCAGGTTTAATCTGTTTTGTCTTGTTTATGTATTTACAAATAGAATAAAGAAATTCAGTCGACTACGTGGTTTTAGGTGAAAGTAATGCCTGATTTTAGTGTATATTAATGTGATGATGCACCTCATTATCTGACATAATATTTCACTGCAAAGTAACGAACTGAGAAATATTCATGAAATGAGATGAATATGATGTTGAATAATAGACAGTCATATATGAAACAACAATTAATGAGTATTTTTATTGGAACCAGTTTTAAGTTTTGTTGTGTAAAAGCGTCAGATTGTAAATTTTTAAATAGACTTTGTATAGGACAAACAGATCAACGGAAAGTAGAAAAGTTTTAACATTAAAGTTTAAGTTATAAGCTCTTTAAATTTTCTTTAAGATGATAGGAAGCTAATTTAGTTCCATATTAACTATGTTCCAACAAAAACAATTCCAGTTGAACATTTGAGTTACCCTTTAGAATCAGGCTTTTTTTAGTTCCTTCCATCTCTTTTCATTAGTTATTATTACTTAATACTTAAACTTAACTAATATCATACTTCTATGTCGGTAACATTAAATCTCATTCATATCTTGTACAGTTATTTTTTGGGGTGTTTATCTCTTTATTGTTGAACCTTAGTGTACATTTCATAAGACAACCAAATAAGTAAAATAATATCCTAGGTTTATACATTTTGCTTGTTAGGTAATTTTTTTAGGAAAAGAATACCCCTAAATGTTATTATCCGATGTGTTAGTTGGAATACTTTCTGTTCAAAATCCCTTAACCCTCCCCCTTAGCAGCATTATTTAGTTTTATTTCTATGCCATAACTTAGAAGTTCATCAACTATTTGGATTTCATTTTCTTTTTTAATTTGATGTTTACTAGAGACAGCTTTTAAACCACTGTAAAATGATTGCAAAGAGCTACCGTTTGTCTGTCTTGTTTCAATACAGCTTATTCGTCACTTTTTGATGATTGTCCTGAATTAATTTGTGTGCTTGTTATGCAATTTGTAAATTTTCTTTTTGGAAGAACCTCAATTAGCAGTTCCTACTTTTAGTGCTTGAATTATATTCATACTCATCGTATCGCTTTGGATGAATTTACGTTTTACAAAAAGTAAGCCCTAGTTTCAGATTGTAAGTTTTTCACACATCATTTTAATCAATTTTCATGGCGTTGAACGTATTCTACATAAACACTACTACTAATTTGTATCTCCAAGTGCTTTCTTTCAAATTAAAATTTTCGTTTTTTGAAACTGCTCGATTCGTAGCATTTGGTTGTACCTCCACTAAACGATCATAAACTTGAATGTTGGTATATTTCTTGAAGGTGACGTTTATTTCTTCTTTTAGTGTCAGATTGCAAAATGACATTCATTCATTTAGATATTTCAGTAATTTTTTTCGTTTAAATGGAGTTATTCGTTTAAACTGAAATAAAGTTTGTTAATTGAAATTAATAATTAATACACTAAGTCCAAAGTTATCACTATGTTTACTTTTATTATTCTGTTTATTCACAAATTTTCAGCTTTTATGTCACGGTGTTTTACCCAAATGGATTAATCGATTAGCTCGTATTGTATCTGGATTACCATTTATTGAAACTTTTCTACCACCTCATTGGATTCGACCAAGTTTAATGTATGACTGTGAATTCGATGAATTAAGTAATGATGATGAAGAGGAAGAAAGAACAAAAGAAGATATCAATCAGAATGATCAAAATGAGCACTTGATTAATGGGAATACTAATGATAACAATAACAATCAGATTGTTTGTTACAAAAACGAAGACGAAGATCTCTCTATAACAAAGTCATTTACTGAGAAACCATATTTCCAATTTGTTCATTCTACATCTACAAATAATGGTCATGTTCCGCATCGAACTACTAATAGTATAGCAAATAATAATAAAACTTCTGTTGACCATTCGGATAATCATCACCATGACTCTTCATTATTTCAACTAAGGACAGTTTAGTTTTAAGAATGAACAACAAAACTTGCCTTTTTTCCTTACATTTTGCCGCTCAATTAATGTAAAAAAACAGTGTTATTGTGTACAGATTGATGATATATCTTTTCAAGTCTATCAAATGGAGAGAAAGAATAATTACTTGTCATTATTTTTTGATTAATTTTACATGACAATATCTTAAATAAAGTGAATACGTTTTCTACATTCCAATCTGTATTGTTTTTCTATGAACTATGTATCTTTCATAGTCAACGGAAGCTGTGGTTCGTGTAGTTCATCACTTTGATCTTCATCAAATATTCCCCGTTTTTTTCTATGATAGTCTTTCAAAACTTCTGTGTTGTTCACATTTGTTGTCTGGTTAATTACCTCTTTACTGATGTTAATTTGCTTTTTTTTCTCAATTGAAATGTTTACTTTGTTAATTATTTTTATTATTATTTTCCGCCTGACAGTTCGATACTCCACCATATTCCAGTATCCTATCAAGTCCCTCTTCTCTTTGATAAATTAGGTTGTTTTATACCACTAATTGTATTGTTGATAAATCTTCCATTGTTTACGTTACCAGTATGTTTTACATGTATTCTTGTTTTTTTTTTCAATTCAAAATGAAGTTTCCATCATATTATTTAATGGTTTGCCTAGCCCATAAAATTTGTTTGATCTGGTTAGGGTTTTTCTGTGTTGATGGTAATATTCAGTTTTGATACTTTAATAGTGTTTGGTGAATATTACGAACGATACTGTGAACTCAATTTCTATTACAAATGCATCATATCTATACAGCTGTAGTGAACTTCCTAGCTTTCATTAGTATTGAAAACTAGTCGATTGTAATGTTTTATATGTCCTACTCGTTATCAGATGGTATTTCTACGTAGTAACGAGCATCTGAGTATGAAATATAGCTTACATTGGAAACATTATATACTAATAATTGAGAGGTTTTTATGAAAGTATGGTTGTTACATACTTTAGTCTGACTAGCTTTGTTACATAGCCAGTCAACCTACTGTGCAAAAAGTTTATGTCTTCCAAAACTCATGTGGTTGGTAATGTACGTGTGATGAAATCCGAAATGGTCTTTTTGTTACCCTTGTAAATTAGTTGCACATGAGTAAATAAATTCATTTAGTATTGTTTGTTTGAATCTTCCCATCGATTTGTTAGGACTGCAACTGGTCAGTCTCTAATTGGCATATGTGCATACTGTGCGTATTGCCTCAATATAGCCTTATTTCACAAGCATGGTAAGCAGAGATGGATAGTGGCTATCAGGACTCAGTGGCCGAGTGGATAACGCGATGGCGTTTGAAGCGAGGGTACTGGGTTCGAGTCCCAGAGTGAACATCAACTCTGAGATGAAGGTACATCCAGCTGACGAGTCCCAAATAGGACGAAACGCGCGTCCTGGATTCTACTGCTAGCCACTATTCATCTCTGCTTACCATGAGTAAATAAATATTTAGTTCGATTCACGCAACTTTAAGAATATTTATCGAACTTAAGGAAAAAACTTTAGTAGCTTGTTATCAGTGGAAAGAGGCGTTAAGCTAAAAACAATTACTAGTGTGGTGTGTGCTACTTATGTCGACATAAGCAGTATATAACACTGTCAGGAATAGAATGGCAGCAGAAAGTTGAGAAGATCGAGTAGGAAAGAAAGGGAACAGAGAGCAGTTGTTCTGGAAATGCAGAAACAATGAAGTCTAAGACAACTAATGAACATTTTGAAAATAAAGTATTGGAGTATGGTTCTTCTATTTTATTGAGTAACTCTGTAATTTTGTGCTGAATATAATCGGTTGTCCTCACCTGAGTTCTGCTTCACTACATTAGGAGTTCCCAGCCGAATGTGTAATATTCCGATTCGCAGTCTTGCAATGTTAATTAATTGTCACTGATTTTCTGCCAATTGCAAAATCAGAAGCGTCGATTAGCTCATTTTTATTGTCAACTATCCTGAGAAACCATTGGACTGCCAGTTCATTCAACTCCTGTTGGTTTTCGTAGATTCTATTTGTGGCTGGGGTAAAGCATGTAATTATAGAGTGGCTTAATATCTAACCAGCTATGGTCACTAGTTGAGAGCTAATTGTCGTTTTAATGGTCGAGTGTCAGGTAATCCTTAAACGATCTATAGGGTTCGAGTTAATCTGGAATACCAAAGATTTTATATAATAATCGGCTTAGCACTGTGTCGATTAATAAAGTTTGTTCACTCCATTTTGTCTCTGACAAACAAGGGACAAATATTTGTCAGCTAGACATCTAATAATTTGATTACTAAAACCCGGACAGCGGAAAAATTTGTACAAACCTTGTGAAGTTAATTTGTCAAGAAACGAGCACCTCAAACAATCTAGGAACTTTACTGTTAAATGGTATTTTACTCCAGATAATTCAGGCAGCAGTAGTCCAACACAAAGAAACGACGCGATAGGTGCCAAGTCTAGGGGTCGTTTAAAACAAAATAATGCATTCCGTGAAAGCTACGCAATTACGCTAACACTTCAAGAAAGCCGAAATTGTGAATGAAATGAAAAATAAAATTCTCACCTGGAGCAAAATAAAGTAGGATATAGGAACTAAAGTGTTGTGAATAACAATTTTACAGTCGATGATGAGATAGGCGGTTGGTGTGTACGAAAAGTGTGCGTGGAGAATTTCACACAAAGAAGCATATTGATATATACGGAATTACACTAAAAGAACAATAGAAAAGACCATCAAATCGGCTAGTGTGACAATAAGTAATCTGAAAATCTCTTGATTGGTAGTATTGTTATACTTGCTTTACCATTCCTACGTATTTTTTACACATTGCCTTGTTTGGAGCACTATCTGCTTCAGATGATAATGCGAGGTGTTAAAAGTTTTTGATTGTTTACCGGCTTTTCCTAGACCGATGTTCATTGTGACCTGATAAACATACTCCTGACATACTTAGTAATTTGGATAACCGCGAAAGAAAGAGGACGGGAGTGACCTTATCATTTATTACTGTATGTCTTGAGCTTCCGAAGGCAGCTTCATATACTTACAACAGACAACCATTGAAGTACTTAAAATTCATTAGACGTTTATTATTGAAAGTTGTTTTAAAGATTGGAAATTATGGTCATCTGATATCAGATCTGCATTTGCCTCAATCAACCATGCGTTGTGGAATTAGAACTCTAGGATTCGCCTAACCTTAGCATAAATAGTGCACATGAAAACAGGTTAGAGTGTGAACCAAAATGTATTTATCCAATAATACCAACAAACTGGATAGGTACTTACAAACAGCGTAATAATAATTAATATCGTCATATCACTTGGTACCTAGCTAGCAAACGTCTGTCCACAGTTTGTCAGAGACAAATTTATTTGACAGAATTGAATGTACAAACTTTATTAACCGACACAGGAACCGTACAGTTCAGTCATGTTGTTCGTTCATGTATTTTGTATAATAAATAATTATTATTCAATGTAAATACGATGAGTTTGCTGACGTCCTCTTTTTTGGTAATTCGTTGCTCACTAAAGATTTAAAATCGGTTAACATAGTGGGGTGCGGCAAATGTTTTGCTTGCCAGTATATTGTTCTGTAGGATCGGTGAAATATCTGTGAACCAAGTCGTTCATCGCAATTATTAGATTCCCAATATTAGATGATAGATTACTGATCGTCAAACATATAGCCAAATATCGTCAGGGACAAGTATAACTAAAGTGCATAAATCAGTGTAACATTATGGGGCCATGATTTAGTGGTTTCACTCTTTATTTCCTTAATATTTTCCCACAATACATGAGTTTGGTAAAACTATGTGTCACAGCCATAAACCAGAAAACACTGTTTCTCCTGATTATCAGGGTAAAGTTAGTTAGGTTAGTATTAGCTGTAAGATATGACTCCAACATAAGCTAGAAAGTCATAACATTGCTTTCTCAAAGCGAGCAGAGAACGTTATTGTACGATCATTTTATTAGTTACAACTGAACTGAGGTGAAGTGTGTTTCCCGTACCTTGAAAGTTAAAATCAGCATTAGTTATTAGCGGTTACGATTCAGCATACCACGTCTGGCACCACATAACTACTGCAGGTCCACCGATATGTACCAAGGCGCGAAGATTGCCTCCAGACAAGTTAGAGGTTGGACAGAGAGAGTTCGAAAACATGATGCAACTAGGCATCATTCGACAGTTTAGTAGCCCATAGGCTTCTCCATTAAATATGGTCCTCAAGAAAGATCAGGACTAGCGCCCGTGCGGAGATTATTGACGCTTAAATAATCAAACCATCCCAGACAGATACTCGACCCCACATCTACACGATTTCTCACTGAACCTACATGGAAAGCAATTTCTTTCGAAACTTGATCTTGTAAGAGCATACCATCAAATTCCGATGGCACTATAAGATATTGAAAAACAGCCACTATTACACTTTTTGGTTTGTTTGAGTCTTTAAGAATGCCATTCGGACTAAAAAAATGAAGCTCAGACCTTCCAACGATTTATCGACGAGGTCATCAGAGGTTTAGACTTCGTGTTTGTTTATATTGATGATGCTTTAATAGCCAGCTCATCTGTTGAAGAATACGTAAAACAACTGCACGAACTTTTACACCCTGGCATCAGGGCCACAACCGAACTCATCACTGAACGCTATGTCTGGCCCAAAATTAACTCTGATATAAAACGACGGACACGAAGCTGCATACAGTGTCAACACAGCAAAGTTCAAAGACACACAGTCATCCCTATGGGAAAATTCCCACTACCTGACAAACGCTTTCAACATATCTATTTAGACACAGCTGGTCCCTTGCCACCATCAAACTCCTTCACGCATATTTTTACAGCTGTGGACAGATTCACAAAATGGGCGATAGCATGCCCTATCAAAAACACATACGTGGAAACAGTCGCATCCGTTTTCCTTGACCATTGGATATCAAATTACGGAGTACCTTTGATCGTTACTATAGATCGTGGTCCCCAGTTCCAATCCATCCTATGCCAGGAATTTACCAAACTTCTGGGAGTAAACCACATCAAAACAACATCCTGTAAGATCATCTTTGTTGGTGGTCTATGTCGAAATGATTGGGGGCCTACTATAGTTAGACGAAAATGGTGACGAACCAACTAACGCTGAAGTCACACCTTGCGACCGGCCCTTACGTGGTTTGAACCATCGACGCATCAAAGGATCATGGACGCTATGGAGACTGTACAACACAAAGGACGTTATTACAAGAATATATTAGTTAAGGTACAACCACGGAAGTACAGAAGTGAAAGAACAACCACTGCCGCGTGGGCCAGTCCATGGCGTATTATTGACTGGTGCGGGTTGACTATCCTTGACCTTGACAGGGATCGATGATCTGTTCGATATTCAGTGACATTTCACCGACCCTACAAGCCTATCATCCAGTAGCTAATGATCTGGTCGAAAGATTTCACCTCCAATTAAAAAGCTCTCTGATGGCACACTCTGATGCATCGAAGTGGAGTAACGCACTACCACTCGTACTCCTAGGAGTTCGTTCAACTATCAAGGAAGATATAGGTTACACATCATCTGAACTAGTTTATGGTACAACACTAACATTACCAGGTCAACTATTCGAGCAAGAATCAACAATATCAAGTTATCCAAATCGTTCCATGAGTCACCTATTGCAAACATAGCAATCGCGTACAACTTGATAAACGCCTGGAAACGAGTAAATTTGTTTCTTTTTTCGAGTCAATGCCCTTAAAAAGCCATTGAAACAACCGTACAAAGGTCCTTACCAAGTAATTAAACGAACAAACAAACACTTCATCATCAACAAGTGTGGAGAGAATGAGACTATCTCTATAGATAGAATAAAAGCTGTCTTCTATGAAGCTCAACAAGACAAAAGAGAAAGCACCGCAGATAAACAACCCCTCCCACTAATCACTACGAGATCAGAAGAGGACGAAAAACCGAACATCAAGCCTACTTGTTTAACACGTTCAGACAGAACCGTAAATAAACTTAAGCGTTATGCCCATTTCGCTGGATAGCAAAATCAAAACAACACATTCATTGATATATATTACACTATTAAATTTACTCAATTTCCTAATAAAAACTTTTTTTCTTCACACGTGTATATAATAAATCACATTTTTCCACAATTACTCGTTTAGTCACATTTTTTTAAAAAAAATTTTGTAACAATAATAAACGAGTGAACTCTAGTTAATTATTTATTAATTGTACATATGAGTAAACAATCCAATTTTTATTTTGTGAATTAATCAACATTTTTGCACTTTATTATTATTAGCTAACTAAGTCATTCTTTTTGTTTTGCTCGAGTGCATTCATGTAACTCTGTACATTAACATATTGTGTATTACTGGCATGTACTATACTCTTGCATTTTCTTCTTTTTTGTTACAACCCAGTGTTACCTCCGGACACTCTGGGGGTGGGGGAACTATGTGGAGATAGGCATAACAAACCTATTTTGTAAATAGCTTTTGATATTATTTGCATTTGTTCTGTCAATTTTCACAGTCTGTACATTCACCACAAAATGATTGTACATGTTGTTTAGGCGTATGACCTTGAACACTCTTCCGTTTTTGGATCGCTCATAGCATGACACACTGTTAGCCGCTCGTAAATACACTGTTACACACACGCCTCTCGTTCTCGATTGTCTGTGATTACGATCATTAAACTATAAAGTATCTATTATTTACATTTATAGACTATAGCCATATTTCCATTATATACTACATCTGGCTAAATCCCTGGAATTACAACAACGCCCAAGCCTGCCGATTTAAGTAACGTGACATAGTACGTTCTCTGAGATCATCACTGAATACCATTTTGTGTCGTTATATTAACATTCGGACGTGATAACTTTATTGCTATTTTTGAGTTAATATTATTTTTGATCCGCCAAACTAGCAACAGCCCATTTTATTTTACAAATAATGAAGATGTACAATAATTTACGACACAACAAAATGAATTGATAGCTCAGTAAGATTTCAGATTAAAGAAGAGGTTATCTATCTTAGAACATGTGAAGGCGGTCCCTCCATAATTCAAAAGTGTCCATTGAATGGGACACAGGATAAAACGTTTGTGAATTTCTGTCTCATGCAGCTGGAAAACTTTTGGTTAGGAGAGGAACGATTCCAAAGATCTCATCTTGACTGAACTTCCTGGGCTACAATATACTCTTCTGCCGAAGAACTTTACTAACATCTTTGTAAGCCTTATAATTGTTTTGAAAAGCCCCTGAATACTAGTGTTACCTGTCCGTTGCATTGATTTTCTCTAGAAGCTTGGTAAAATCTGTGCGTCCAGAAGCTCTAAAAATGAAGACGGGAGGAATGTTGGAATGACTGAATTACGTTTGTTTGTTGATTTCTCAGAGAAAGTTTTTGGAGCGGCTCCTTACTCCTGAAACAATATTCAACTCAAAAAGCTGTACAGTACGCTGTCCTGCAGATGGTATAGGGTTGTATTTATAAAACTAGCAACCGTTACAAGATTAGCTTTGACAACCAAAGTTGTCAGCACTCAAACTGGTGAGTAGTTAAGAAGGATGATTTAGAGTATTTTCGAAAAAAACTTACTTGTAAAAGAATTCCATAACAGTTCTGTACTAGGTAGAAAACACGCAGCAGCTATTGCACGTTGTTAGCTAATCGCCAAGCCGTTATCCATCATTTGACACTAGTGGTTCAGCAAGGACACGTTAGATCCACCGACGATCTTATCAACTGAACCTCACAAGGCATACGCAGATAATCTTATTTTAAAACATGGCTAGAAGTTCCTACATTTCAGAGAAACTCGGTAAGTGAAATTCTCGAGTTATCACCGAAAACACCTTTAGGGAATTTTCAAATTTTAAAGGTTCCATAGAGTCAACATGTAGAATGAGTCCTAGTACATAACAAGTCATGTTGTTACAGTCAACTTGTATGAAGTGGTACTATGGCTCAGAAGATATGTGGTTTATGTAAATAACATGTGCCCCTGTCACAAACATAGATATTTAAACACAGATTGTCTAATATTCGACAAAATATATGTGCCTGAATGTAATATAAACCTTTTAGCATATAGAGAAGTCCATGACAATGTGATTATAGGACATTAAGAAATATGTGGTTGTGTGAGTAAAATATAAGAACTACAAAACTGTCTCTCAATGCAGTTGAAGGATTACTCTGTGTCAGGCGGGTTATTGAGCTGCTTGAATTGCTGACTCTTCTTCAAGCACCCGTTCATTACTTCGTAACGCGATTGATAATCCAACACGAACACTTTCCAGAAGGTCACAACAACATTTCTCAAGTGTTATCTACCTTTACACAAAACTACTATATTGTTAAGGGAAATGTCATAAGGAAATGAATAGGGTTTCAACGAATGAAAAACAAGTCGAGTCAACTAATGTTAGCACTCCTCGCATATCGTCGAGTACAACAAGTTTCACTTTGTTCCTACACTTCGAAAATCGACTATTTGGGGTCGCTTAATATTCACATAGGAAGAAGTGAAGAAAATAGAAATAAATGTTGATTAAACTATCTTCAGACGCATGCTATGGAGTTATTTATGACCTTTAGTCTGAGCACTAACGCGTTCAAAATGGCTTTAATGAGTTTTACAGAGAGGAGAGGTAACCCTTCAAAAATCCGCAATGACAACAGGACTCGTTGCCGTTTACTATCTGAAACAGTAATTCACGCTTATTCAAGTTTCATTAATTTATTTTTGATACTAGTAGCATAAAGTCAATTATTTCTAAGAGAAACTTATTGTTTCTTTATGATGTTCATTTTAAACTGACAAGTAGTGTAACCACTAGGATTTCTAGCCACCAGTTACTCACTATTGATGTAATTAATATTTCATTAAGGAAAGAAAACGGTAGTTGAATCAATATTCGTTTACTGGTTTGTGAGTACGGTCAATCTGTACTTGAGCTAAAGGACCTTAGGTTGCTGGACGTTCGTATTTTTCTATGTACTAATCTTCCTGTTGGTACATTAGTTCAGTTGTGCTCATCTTGTTCTATCCATCTTCAGCTAGAATATTCTGGGAATTCTTAGTGCACCGATTCGACTACTTATAATGGTCGACATGCATAATGAAACCGACATGAACTACGAAGATGCAGTTTACCACTTAAAAGACAGGGTTTAATTCCTAAAGACGAATCAAAAGTGCTTTACAATTTATTTACATTTCTGACTGAATCTGAACTGTTTCTGTCAGAAGTCTAAGGTTTCTGTACAATAGAAAATTTATTCGAATTCGGTGATAAAATATCATGTCGTTTTGTAACAGCGTCACGATAAGTATTACCATCTTCATATGTAAAACAGAAGTCTTTGGTTACTTAAAGTGTTCATTAAGGGGTTTGTAGGACCTGATTCTCTAGTTTAGAATGATTTATACCAGCGACCAGACGGTCACGTAGTTGCATATAAAACCGAAATCGCATTTAGAAACTTGTGTCTGAAGCTGTAGTATCAAATCCGTAGTAGTCTGATTCGGAGCACGAACTTATTTGTTAAGCTTAGCTCTTTCATACGTTTTAAGTGATGTTACGCGAATATGATCGGTTAGTATTTTCTTTACTTTATTGAACAGATTTGTCAAAATATGCTGCTCTACCAATAGCAGTTATGAAATGAGTTAAAATCCTATCTTCCTTGGAGTTATGTGACAAGCACCAAGGGTCAAAACATCTAAATAATCTCCTACTTCTCGGGTTGATAGACAATTTCCCCAAGTTCTTTGAATTCATGTGTACTTCGATGTCAGATGTGAATTTTAAATAGTCAGGCGAAATACTACCAATTCCAATAAGTCTAGCTCTTCGGCAAGACACAAGTAAGTACTCAAATTTGAAGTACGCGATGTGAAATTTTATTATGATAGGTTTTAACATAAAATGTTTAGTTATACAGCAAATGTATTAGTTATTCACTATAGGCAGTTCCTTAATATCGAGAATGCCAAGTCTGTATTCTGCGTTCAGATTCAACATTTGATTGATGGTCACTACAGTTATTGTTGCTTTCTCTAAATAATTCGTAATCCAGGGTCACAAGACCGATAAGGCATTTATTGACTTATTATAGGAAAAACGTATTACCGTATGGAAGTTATTCACTTAGTTGTTATTAACGGTTTTCGAAGGTTTTCTACTCACCCCTTTTCAGCTAATGAACGTGTTAGCTTATTTGAGAACTTTAAAGAAGACAGTGATGATGGATCTTGTGAGCAATCAAGAGTAAAATAGTGTCAGGTAAATAATTATATGACCCTAATTGGAATAAACATATTTCAATTCACTTTCACGTTAACTAGTTATTTAAGTTTTTAAATGACAATATCAAAGCCACGACGGTTATATCAATAATTTATTACATGGAACAAAGTTATAAACTTAATGAATCTTGTTGTCCATCCTCCATTTGAAAGACCCAGTAATCAATGTTTATGAAAGTGTTTTACGATCGTCCCACTATCATTAGCATGAAAAACCACGTAGTCTGGATAACCTCTACCACTGAGCAGCATTATTTTCAGAACTCATAAAGGACGCGTCAGCGGAGTCCTGTGTCCTTGAGGCATACAAATTTATGGAAGGCATGGACAGACCGATTATAATTCTGAATAAGTGTGGCAAACCAAATGTATCAATACCAAAATAGTAATAAATTTATTGCAGAAAGCATAGAAATAATTAATTATATACAAAATATAGATATAACAAAAGTATTGGACGTTAATTAAACTGTCAGTCGGAAAAGTGTTCGGGTTGTTGGTCTCGTTGTCCACAATTATGAAAAGAAATAGATAAAATCGAGGAATAAGGATATCAATGTGATCTGTAAACATAGATAGCAACTGTAATAAGGGTTTGTTAATTAGGCAGTTGATTAAGTGAGAACGAGAACTGTGTGAACGGCAGTGTATTTATGAGCGATAATCAGTGTGTCATGCAAGCAGACAACAAAATTTTAACGAAAAGTCAAGGTTAACTTAAAACAACTATTTTATAACCAGAAGGGGGTTTTGTGGAGATTTTAGTAATTTTATATAGTTGAGATCATGCGTCAATTGAAGCTAGACCACCATGGAAAAGTGACTGGACAAATTCGGAAAAATTATGAAAAATGTGAATGATGACAAGGATTATTCACAAAATAAGTCTATGTTGACCATCTTGACATTATGAAACTAAATAACATCTTCTGTTCACGAATCAAATCTGCCTACAACTAAACAAATCATATTGAAAGACTAATATTTGAACGAAGAATAGTCTTTTCGATAAATTCTCTTCAGGTTCTACAATTATATATCCAAATTAATAATCCAAAAAAATGGCCAGGTTAAAGGCAAAGTACATCGTTTAAAGCATGTAAATTTAGGAATGTCAAATCAAATAGAATAAAATTGTTAATGTTGATATGACTCATATAGAATGTTAACTTGAATCTGTATATATGTAAAGTGAAAATTTAAGATCTGTGATCAGAATAAATATGGGTCAGATAGGGTGAGAGAGATATGATAGTGCAATTACAATTCGATCAAGTGGAAGACTAAATGTATGAAAAATTAGTGATTTAGTGGCTAATTCTGATCAACAACTGGAGCACTTTAAATCTACCCTTGTGGACTGTTGCTACCAGTATAAGAACAATAAATTTAATTACAAAAGTATTCTTACAAAAAGGCATAAGGAAGCTATTAACGTACTCCTAAAGGATAAGACGTTATTGATTACGAAACCTGACAAAGGTTCAGGAGTGGTTCTTCTCAATAAAAACGATTATATTGATAAAATGGGGACCATCTTAAATGACAAATTAAAATTTCAAAAAATAACTAACCATAAAGATCTCAATATGAAAATAGAGAAGGAGCTTACTAGTTCTTTGAAGAAGCTCAGAGACAACCAGACTATTTCGTCTGGTTTATATGAAATGATTAAACCGGTTGGAACCTATCTGCCAAGACTGCATGGATTACCAAAGGTATACAAACCGGGGATCCCATTAAGACCTATTTTAGATATGTATAACTCTCCTTATCATACTATAGCTAAATGGTTGGTAACTTTATTGAAACCTCTCCACGAAAAGCTGGTAAAACATAGTGTTAAGGATGTATTTCAATTTGTTGATAAAGTAAAACATGTCCATACTTTGGGACTAAAGATGATGTCTTTGGATGTAACATCACTATTCACAAATGTCCCACTCATAGAGACCGTAGAATATATAGGGGAACAACCGATTGAAAATGAAATTGAAACTACAGTTCCGATTAATGTCTTGAAAGAGTTATTACTGAAATGCACCATGAATGTAAATTTCAAATTCAACGGAGAAATATTTAGACAAACAGATGGTGTTGCAATGGGTTCACCTCCGGGCCCTATACTAGCTGATATATTTCTAGCTAAACTAGAGAACCGTCATCTGAAAAAGATTACTCAAGAATTCAAATTTTACTGCAGATATATGGATGACACATTCATCCTGTGTAAAGATAATATTTCACAACAAGATGTGCTTAGGCAGTTTAACGAAGTGCATCCAGTTATTCTATTTACATCGGAGGAAGAGAGTGATGGCCGAATAGCCTTCTTGGATGTCCTCTTAACTAAGAGAGCAGATGGATCGTTAAGAAGAAACATGAACAGAAAAAGTACTTGTACTGAACAGTATACACACTTCCTTAGCTTTGTACCTCTACAGTACAAACGAAACTTGACCAAAACCCTTAGTTACCGAGCACACACTATATGTTCAGAAGATATAGTTGAAGATGAGCTAAACACCTTGCATAATGCTCTGAGGGAGAACGGTTACCCCAGAAAGTTTATAATTAAATATATGATCATGAAAGTGAAAATAGGCGAAATTCAAACGGTCAAGAAGAAGTCCTTGTTCATGCGCCTACAATTCAGGGGGGATGCCGCTAGCGAAATACTTACTCAGAGATTACGCTTACCTACTTACTTACGCCTGTTACCCCTCGTCGAGGAGCATAGGCCGCTCACCAGCATTCTCCATCCAACTCTGTCCTGAGCCTTCCTTTCCAGTTGCTATTCATCCTTTTCATATCTGCTTCTATTTCCCGGCGTAGTGTGTTCTTTGGCCTTCCTCTTTTCCTCTTCCCTTCAGGATTCCAAGTTAGGGATTGAGTCGTGATGAACATTGGTGATTTCCTTAATGTATGTCCGATCCACTTCCAACGTCTTTCCCTAATTTCCTCTTCAGCTGGAAGCTGGTTTGTCCTCTCCCATAAAACGCTGTTGCTGATAGTATCCGGCCAATGGATGTTGAGTATTTTGCGTAGACAACTATTTATAAATACTTGTACCTTCCTGATGATGGTCGTAGTAGTTCTCCACGTTTCAGCTCCATACAGTAGGACTGTCTTGATGTTCGTATTAAAGATTCTGACCTTGAAATTGGTTGACAGTTGTTTTGAGTTCCATATGTTCTTCAATTGTAAAAATGCTGCCCTTGCTTTGCCAATCCTCGCCTTTACATCTGCATCAGAGATTACGCAGATCAATCCAAAAATCTTTCAACGCCGGTGAACTACGTTTGGTGTTTTCTACGCGTCCAATGGTGACACCGAGGCTTAAAGATGAAGTTCCTAGAATGACCACTTCATTTTGTATTTATCAGTTCGACTGCTCCTGTGGAGCAAGTTATATTGGTCGATGTTCTAGGAATTTACATTTTCGTGCTTGTGAACACCTCCCAGCGTGGCTAAGTAAAGGTTTTGTGAAGACAGTAAACAGCTCGATATTGGCCCATTTAGTACAAACTGGTCATAGTGCCAGTATAAACCAATTCTTTCCAATTATTTATGGGGTCAGTAACTTTATGCCAAAGCTTGTCAGGCTTAGAGTCCTTCAAACGGCTGAGGCAGTAGCCATCAGGATGAAGAAACCGGAGCTATACGTACAGAAGAAATATCTCCAACCCCTACTTCTCCCTTGGCCAACCACAAGGCCAATTAATGATTAATCATCTTAGCCATTGGATGGCCTAATTTGATTATGTACTTACGACCTTTCGTAGTCAAATGTAATTGTCTCTCTTATCTTTATTCACAAATCTTTGCATTATTATTATTATTATTATTGGTTAAATATCATTATTAATCCTCCCTATACATGATTCATTCACATCGCATTGATCCCTCCTTATTACGTCTCACTAATTTTTCACACAATTTAGTCTTCCACTTGATCGAATTGTAATTGCACTATCATATCTCTCTCACCCTATCTGACCCATATTTATTCTGATCACAGATCTTAAATTTTCACTTTACATATATACAGATTCAAGTTAACATTCTATATGAGTCATATCAACATTAACAATTTTATTCTATTTGATTTGACATTCCTAAATTTACATGCATTAAACTATGTACTTTGCCTTTAACCTGGCCATTTTTTTGGATTATTAATTTGGATATATAATTGTAGAACCTGAAGAGAATTTATCGAAAAGACTATTCTTCGTTCAAATATTAGTCTTTTGATATGATTGGGATTTTTAAACGATTAAAATCATATTGAACTTAATAAACTGACTAGAAAGCCAGTTGATTTGCTGTTCCTCCACTGTTTCACTTTTGTTATCTGAAATAGTTAAAACTATAGATGTAAATATAACACAATATACGTATCAGAATAATATCAGTAATATAGACTGGCTTTCTATTTTAAATCACTGACAGTACTATGCTAATATCAGTGATCATTACATTTATGATTTTGTAATTTGGGAATTATTGATCTAAGTATGAGGACTTTGTGCTATTTGTATGTAGAATTGTCAAAATCCCTGTCAATATTATGCTTTATTGTGACTTGTTAAGATATTTTATATTAAATCATCGACTGTTATTATTTTTCGGTTTATTTTAGTAATAATATCACTAGATAAGATAAAACAATTTGCACCAATCATAATTGCTGATCATATGCGTGTTTGGTTTTTGACAAACTATGTTGTTTGTTCTTTTCACTCTTATCTGCATCAACACCAACTAGCTAACGAACGCCTCGATGTATCTTCGCATTACATTTATGCACATAGACAGTTGTGGACGCACGTTAGACTAGGAACAAGTTTAAATTCTTGACAAAAAGAGCAGTAAGAAGGGCAGTTAATTTCTAGATGTGTAGGTCACCAACGTAGATGATCTGTGTCAAATGATTGGAGGCCTACTCGAGTTAGACGAAGACGGAGTGACGAACCAGCTAACTTCTAAGTCACACCTCACAGTCAGCACCTAACGTGGATTACCCTTCCGTCCTATCAAGGTACTATAGCTGCTTTGAAGACCATATAACACAAAGAACGTTACTAAAGAAATATTAGTAAGAGTAGGTACGAGAAAGAGGTTAAGATCACCATCTCACGGGCCAGTCAATGGCGTACGGTTAGTTAATACGCGTTGGTTGTCCTTGGACTTGAAAAGGATCGGTGAACTGTTCGACATCCAGTGACCAAAATGTTGGATGACTTGGCTAGGGCCCAGTGACATTTCACTGACCCTACAGATGTTTGACACCCGGGTTAGTCGGCAATCCAGCCCAATTTACCAACCATTAAATAATCTTGTACAACTATGAGGTGGTTAAAAGTCAAGTTAAAGAAAATGAGAAATAAAACAGATACGATAACACTGATAAGATAAAGGACAACAGCAGCTAATCAAGGTTAAAGTTGACAGAACAGGCTGTCAGTCATATTTGGGGGAATTCGAATACCTCATTTTTATCTGAAGTTTGTGATAATATTGTCCAGAAGGACATTGAAAACGTGAATACTAGACCACTCAGCTCATAAAACAAAACTCCATCAAAGTCATCCATCTGGGCTACAAATCTTCATCACCTCAAGAATGGTGAATATTTAGAGTGATCATTTATTAGGTATGTGTATTGGCACCGACAATTTTACAGTTAGCGTTAAACATGTGATTGCTATTTGACAGTATAAACTCTTCATCAATAATGACATCAGAAATATCATCGACAGTGATACAGTACTGAGGCGATAAACCTCAATAAAATAGTTCGGGTGAGGTTACATGAGGCTCAATTTAAAGTCGATGTGACTTATAACCTATGTACTGAATGCATAAAACACTAACTTATAATGATTGTATTAACGGAATCTTGAATCAGCTGAGTTGTTCAAATAGACAGCAATTTATTTTGTCACTTCCATCAGTCCTCTCAATTAAACTATGTAGCATCGAATCAAGCATATTTTTTTTATGGAATTAGCATGTATCTCATTTTGTAAAGACTATGTCTCAAAAGATTTTGACTGGACTTGCTAAATATTTATTTACAATGCAATATTTTGAAAACCGAATGATATGCATCGATAAAAACCATTTGTTACACAATATAAGTCATTGAGTATCGGCAAATAAAATTGTAGTGTCCATGAATGATGGTGATGATGAAACCTTATTCCACAACTGATTTCGTACATTACATTAATCCTAACCGTAGTGTACAACGGGGGTAGTAAAAGCCAAATGGAGAATATACTCAAAGAATTTACTGCAGAAATTTATATGCAAGCAGACAGATAGTGATGAAAAGATGATTCATAAGAATTGGCTTTACTGCAATTCTGGAAAATATCTTTTGTCTCAGCCTATATATAGAGAGAGAAAGAGTAATAGAGGTTAACAGAAATAGACAAATGTGCATATATATTACATAAGATAACAGCAGGGATAATAATGTATTAATAAATATATTATAATCAATATCATTACTACTAAACATGCAATGGTCAGATAAAATAACACAACAATTTATAACAATTTGTGTGAATGCTTATGATGTAAGCCATGTATTCGTTATAAAATATTCATGATTTATGTCAATGTTTATTTGAGAATACATTGGATAAAATGACTAGTTTTGAGTGTCAAACTCCGCAGTTGGCCATACAACACAAACTAATACCAGCATAATGTCTGCCTATATTTGTAGCAAAGCACAGTAACCAGATGATTCCCGGTCTTAAAGCAAACTTAGTTTAGTCTCTAAGTTATTGAAGCAATAATAAACCTTAATACCATAGTGAACCATACTATACTGATGGACTTCAGATTGAGGCAAGTAACTAAATAAGACAAATTCTTTTATGGACTATTAGATAAACCCTGATACAATCAGACTTATAGTTTCACATATTGCTCAAATGTCCAGTCCATTACATCACACTGGTGAAATATACAGACTTTATTCAAATTTTTCTTACTCCATTCACTTTGGCAACATGATACTGAGTATTCATAGAATACATTTGGGCCCGCTGATTCTTGCTTTGTTTGACATTTATTACAAGCATATTACATCCACACAACTATATATTCATCTTCAAATACGATAGACTAACGAGTATTTAAATGTCAAATGCATTTATTCAACTCTGGTGACTAAGTTGTGGTCAGCTGTTACTCCACTAAAATACAATTACTGATGATTCCAAGTGCCAGTGTAGATATAAATCAAATAAACTTACTAACAGGCCTTATCCTGGTATTAATTCAATACAATTATTATCACAATACAGTCATATGCATTCAATTTGATTATACTTTTACACTTTATTACTGCTACACATCCTAATGTATTCAATTACTTAAATATACATCCAAAAGTATTCGTATTAGAGTTCTTAATCAATCCATTCATTATTGGTAATTAAGTTGAAGATAACAAACAACAGTTCACAGCTTCACTTTTTTGACCCGAAACAGCATAAGTCTTTATCATCGTTAAATGGGTAGTATACCAGACACGGAATACATGATTAAAAACGACTGGCAAAAAATAACTACAAAAAGTTCATCAAAAATTACTTTGAACAGATGGATTAAAAACTACTATATATAATAGTCACTGTCAATCACATAGGATTATCAATGTTTAAATCACGGACTGACACTAGCTAAACCACCACTGAAAACCTGCAGTCACTGGACTTCAAGTAAATACATAGACTAGTAAATTTCTGGTGGCAAGTGCAAAACAAATTTTGTCTGAAGCATACAAATGGTGAATAATTATAAATATCATAAAAACTGATATGTAAACTGTCCCAGGCATGGTTGAACTGTATATTAATTTAAGCTCCAAAACAATGTAACCTATTAACACCATTGCTGCAGTTGTATTAAGTTATATATGAAGCTTTAGTGATTGGATGAATACACAAAAGATATGACAGTGATATCAAAAAATTTAATGTGCGGATCCTGCTTCGGGCACCCGGGCAGTATCACAGCCCTCACACAAATCAAATGAGATTTGTGTGGCGCATATGTATCTTTTTCCCCTTTGTACCAATATTGATGTGTTTAAATAAATAATAATGTGCGGATACGACCTCAAGATACACCGGAACAGTCAGTTTTTATTTCATTTAAACACATAAATATTGGTACAAGGAAGCACCAGATATATATGCGCCACACAAATCTCATTCGATTTGCGTGAGGGCTGTGATACTGCCCATGTGCCCAAACTGAAGCAGGTGGTTTTCTTAGGGGGCCACACCCGGAGCCTTTGACCTAAAGGTCTAACCCACAAGGCAGTGGAGCATCGTGAGGAGATGCAGTCCCATGGTAGCCGGTGACCAACAATTGGTTCATACGCCATTTGTTCCCTCAGGATACTGGAGCCCATGTGCACCATTGGTTTGGAATCAGGGTTTTCCAACTCCCCTAGGTGGATCCTTCATATCCACCAACCAGGTTAAAGCGCCGGACATTCTCTTTTCGTCCTCTCACTTTCGTGAACAACACCCCCGCCACGAGAAGGCAGTGAGTCGGACTTCCCTGGGAGAGGCTATATACGCGTGACCATGTGAGAGCGGACTCTCCCCACTCTTGGTCGTACCAGGGCATTTGGGGGCAGTAGCATTTAACATAACTCAAGTCACTGCGCATCCTAGTTAGTTAACAAATTTCTCCTATCCTCTTAGATACAGTGATAGATGTCTTGTGATATAACTGATTCGTCATGGGAGTCGCAGAACGAACCGATCCAGTTCTTTGATAGCAAACAGAAGCTATAATGATATCCATAAGCCTTCAATGCGCACTTGTCTGTCGGAAGCACAGAAATCCTAAAGGGGTGGTGAAAAGAAACATTTGTTGTAAGCCGACTACACGAAGCCAATACATAAATTTTCTATCTTCTCTCCATTGCACTGTGAGCTAAAATAAATTCGATTATACCTCCAAAGAGGGACCAAGACGGATCTACGATCTTCCTAAAAAGCAGATATGTGGCAAAGTTTCAAGTGAAATGCGTCCCAGGCAAAAGGGAATTATCAGCAGTGCTCAAGAACACTTATTTTGGAAATTTTAGTTGACATAACTAGTGATGAGAAGTTTAAGGCCTCGGAATCAACATTTACTGCAACAAGGTCATATTCTTTCCCACGCGAAAACAGTATGTCCACAAATTTAAGATAAACTAGGTTTACTGCCTGTGTATTTACCAGTTCAACTCCTTCCGTGAAGCGATTTGTATTGAGAGCACATCTAGCTAAATAGGTAATTATTTTTACAAGCTCCACACTTCACGGTTGACCAAACAATGGAAAATGAGCTGTACGCTGGAGTATCTCCTAAATATTGGTCATCGCATCGTCACAACGTTTTCTATAAAAATGCGTCAAACTTACTCCAAGCCTTCAGCATGTCTTACAGCAGGAGCCATGTGAATACACAAAAATAGACTTGATATATGCTTACAGAAAACGTTTATTAAGTCCCCACGCCTGGCCCTCTAATCAACTACTGTCATTCCTCTCAATTTCAGTTCCTCATATTATAATTAGGTAATTCTTTTTGACGTGACTATCTAATTTTCATTGGATTATTCCCAAAAACAACATTAAATATTCATATTCGATTGCCTAATTCCAAACTCAATTCTTATTCGTATGTGGCTAGTCGTAATGACCAACCCGGTTAAACAACTTTGTATTCGTTCTAACATTTTATCTGATCAGTTACTAAATGATTATTATCTTTAGAGTAAATGCTGGGATGTATTGTTAATTTCACTTACCTTTATTTGTTCTGTATTAATTTTATACTTAATTGCAAACCCATATATTAGTGTAGAACTATGATCAGATAATAACTGAAAGATATCTCTTCGACCAACTCGTATTGCTAATATCTTACTGGGGATAGTCAATGAGAAAAGGTGTACTGAAGATATGCCCAAAGTGAAATGTCACATAATTCGTCAATAAAATGTATAACATTGACGATGAAAGAGAATTACGATAACAGAAAAATCATGATAAATTCCCTTATAACGACAGGTTTATTTCATTAACGAGTACCAGCAGATATGAAATCTAAAGCAATTCCCCAAAAACTACCATACACAAATTTATGGGTTTTAAAACATCAGAATCTCCCTTACAATGAGTTAGTCACCATAGGGATCTTAAAAATAGTCACATCGCTGTAGATAAGAAATAAATTAATTAAATGAATCTCTTTGTGTCACCTTTATTTATTTTAAATAGTTTTCTAATCTCGAATTACCGCATCCGTTGGCGACTAAAAAGATTGATTTATACAGTAACAGGTTCGATGTCATTACACTTAACTGACTAATGTTACCATCTACAATCATCCAAAAAACAATACATTATTAATAAGTACGGTATTTTTGGTTAAAGATGATGGAATCATCTGCTAAAATCTACAATGAAAATCAACAGACACAATTATCACAGTAACGAAAACTAAAAGACCAAAAAAATAAATGTCAGTTATCAATAAAAATGAAGAATACAGAACATTAACCATCGATCTTAATACAGAAGGACTAAGTACAAAAGCTAATATCAAAACATAACAAAATGCTAGTAGAGAAACAAAGGCGACATAAAATTAAATACAGAGGAAACACGATAAGAAAAGGTAGAAATATTCTCTGAAATTACGACTCAGTTTGTAAAGAGAAACAACTTTCTATTTCACGCATAACTCGAAGAACGGTCTCTTCATGATACGGTTTACCAACCACCTGAATAGACAGTGGTAGGTTTTCTCCCCCATCTAATAGTTTGTATACTTTGGACATGTAAAAATCACCAGAAGAATATAGTGATTCGGATTTTATTAATGAATTGCGAACATCGTCTTCAGTGACAAAGCCAGCTGGGACAGCTCCAGCAGGATAGTCTAGAATGTTATACAAAAAAGTGTAGATAATGGATGGAGATATATATATTTGCGGGGCATCTTTTGGTGGTGCGGGATAAGGAAATACAGGACATATTAATGCATCCAGTGGCCCTGCTTCATTCCAAGCTTTTGCAAATTCGTATCGGTAAGCTTTAATTTCAGAAATTAAATTAACTGCTGCTTGACCACTGGCAAGTTTCTGGAATGCACCTAACGGACAGACCGGTTTGCCAATAAAATGTTTAGAAATGAATTCAACAATGGGTTTCAAAATGTCTGGAATTACAGTAATAGTATTGATGAGTTTAATATGCGGGCTAAGTGGTTCCCCTTGTAGATGACTTCGGAGTTCCTGACCACCATCTGCAAACAACGCATGCAAACCAAGTATAAAGGCTTTATAAGGATGAGGAACTGTGAACTTTACAAGTCGATGTCCAGCACTTTCTAATGCTTTGGCTGCTTTCTCCACAACTCGCTGATTCACGTCCAAGACCTGAATGAGATTTGGGTCGTCGAAGTTACTATAATAACCGATTACTAACTGACTTCTGTTCTTCCCCTCATAAGACACTTGGTCAAAGCTCATCGGTATAACATACGGATCTAAATCAAACATTGTAGGGCACAGCAACGCACGCATTACACAAGCTAAATCGTCCACCTTTCTAGCCATAGGCCCTAGGCAAGGCGATATATATAATACTGATTTCTTGGCGGTCGACACAATACCTAATAGACTAAGTCTCCCAGACGTTGGTTTCAAGCCAGCTAAATTGCAAAATGCACAGGGTATTCGGATACTACCAGCAATATCTGTGCCGATACCTACAGGAGAACCACACTGTGCCAATAATACAGCTTCACCCGAAGAACTCCCGCCCGGCAACCTGGACTTATTGAATGGATTTTCCGCATCATTATAAATAACATGAAAGCCATCCAGTGTGCGACATAACTGAGTTGTCACGGTGGTCACAAAAGGGATTGCACCAACACTTTTCAGTACCTTGATGAGCACACAGTCCTCATCTATAGGCTGATTACATCGCTTTATGATGCCCATAGTGGCATCATAGCCACGTATCGCGATCCCTTCCTTTATGCTGATGGGGATTCCGTATAATTCGGAGTCTTTGTCGATGTTCATTGGGAATTTCATCAAGTTAGCAGCGCATTCTTCTGCTTCTAAAATGAACAGAGCAATGCCTGAATTATTGTTATCCTGCAACTGTAGTGCTCTGAACTGAAATGCATGTAGGACATCCACGGGGGTCATTCTCTTCTTCTTGATTTGTTCACAAAGATAAGATAAATTCTCACTACAGATAGTCATTGGCACAGATGGTTGAGTTAATTTGGTCAAAGCTTCTCTCATTTTCTCCATGTTATCAGTAACACGCATCTGTTTTGATTTTAACAGTTTCTGATTCTGATATGTACGAATACTAGTTATTATTTTCCATGATACTAATCCAAGACTACACGCCACTAGTATATGTCTAACTGGGTGTCTCACCAGTAAGACGAAATACTCTTTCCATACTTTGAGCACAGAATCAACTGCTGAATTTGACATCTGCAAAACAATGAAAAAATGTCGAGATTATAAACTGGATCTATATTGACAAAGGAATAGTGTTCCTTAACAATAATTATGTTTTTAGTATTTATTATTTTTATCAAGCTACTGGTTAACTGAGTGTCATGAAAAAGTTCATATAACCATTAGATCTCCACGGTAGGATTAAACTATACTGCTGAGCCAATCGCGGGTTTTCAAGATCACGGCGCTAAGTTCGGCACCCGATGCTTACGTACGGTCGGTTTACAGCGGATTTTAGGGAAGACGTGATAATTTAGCGTCTACAATAGAAGTCATCATAAGATTTTGGCGCGAAATTCAATTATCCATTTGGATAAATAGAGTTTTGGCATTATAGCTGATGTCAGTTCGTGATGAAAACCCTAAGTATAATTCCTAGCCTTAATCATGAACTGTAAATCATAATTTGAATTCTTCACACAGGTTTATAACCCTCATTTGGTCCTAGTTATTATGTTGACACTCTCAGAGTCACTCTAGCGTCGTTCAAAGGTTGTCCATAACTTATAGTCTCACCCATAACCCTACACCTAAACCTTAACTCTAACCCTAACCCGTAAACCATACCAATATACTAACATTATTAAAGCTATGTGGTCGGGGCTAAAAGAATTTTTGAGACCTTATCATGGTTTCAGAGGTCGACTACTATGGAGCCATATGGATGTGTTCCTGTACCGTATGCACTATGATTTTAGAACTTCTGAACCTATATCTGACCTTCGGACGTTTTTGACTCATGTAAAAGAAGTGTTTCCACTTTAATTCTTTGGTTTTGTATAATATATTTTTACTGTATACTGTCTTCTGATTGGCTAATATTTCTCAAGGTCATTTAAGATTCGTTCAAAGGTTGGCAGTATAGTTTAATGTTACCATCTCCACGTCATAAGATCGATTTCGCAAGGAGTTCTCATTTCACGGTAAGAAGTGGCAAAAATATGAAAGATTATAAATATACATAAATATAGACTGCATATATGCAGTTTAATCTCCTGAATTATTGATATGAACAAACTTCAGTATATGGCATAAATCTTCATACCTCAACCGGCGAGACCATAACCTGTGGGCGACATTTGAACAAACGTCAAGTGACCTTGAGAAACATTTGTCAATCAGTAAACACTAACTATAGAGTAAAAATACATTATACAAAACCAAAGAATTAAAATGGATACACTTCTTCCACATAGTCCAAAACCTTATCAAGGTTAGAACGAGGTTCAAAGGTCCTAAAATCGTAATGCATAAGGTAGGGAAACTCATCCATATGGCTCTATAATAGTCGGTCTCTGGGGCATGATAAGGTCGCAGAAACTCTCTCAACCTTGACCACATAGCTTCAATATTGTTTGAGTGTACTCCAGTTGTGTGAACTTATCATTATTATTACGTATATATCCCTACAATACTCATACCACTTAACAGCCGAAGCTTCAGTAACACCTGGGAATATTGCAACCAATGTTACTAGTGCCTTTATTATACAGGTCGAGGCAATTAATATAATTTGCCTTGGTCTCAATCTGGATCGAGCGAAAACAGATCCTATACTAGCAGACTTCTCCCTCCAACATATATTAAATCAGTCTTCAGTAATAAGATAGGCGGTTTATTGACTTATGTTAATCCTTGCAGTTTGTCACGCTATGGAGGTCTAATCTCGTGCTGTTATTACGTGTTCTGGTTGAGAATTCTAGTAATTCACTACTCAGTGAGAGAAACGAAACTCCAGACGTAGACGATGCGATCTCAGCTTTTAAACTTCCTTCCAACGTCCTCTCAAATGATCGGTCGTAGACGGAAGGAAAAGATAAGACATATCAATACCAAGGTCATAGTTTAGGATACGATAAACCAATAATAGATCACCCTGTGTTCTATGGTAAGATAAAGGAAATAAGTTGAGCTGTCTCAGTCTATCTTCATAAGATAGGCCAGATAGACCTTTCAACATTTTAGTCCCTCGGCCTTGGATTCGTCCCAGCATATCCGCCTCATATTTGAAACGAGGACTCGTTGCATGAATTTCATATTCCAAATAGGGTTGCACGAAAGTCAGGTAAGATAATCTTAACATTGCCTCATCCAAATACTGAAAAGATCTACGAACAGACCACAATACCCTATAGCCCTTTGCAGCATCAGCAGCAGCTTTACAGTGACTGGTAGTTTAGAGATAATTACGTAGTATGACTCCTAAATCTGTATAGTTTCTTACTTTGGGTAACACGAATCCACATATTGTTTAGTAATACGAATCATCATAGTTAATTGCATCACCACACTCTTGTTAGAAATCACTTCTAGTGACCACCGAGCCATCCATACCACCAATGAGTTGAGATCATCCTGTAGTACTGTTCTATCTGACATGCTGTATATGGGTCTCCAAACATTTATGTCATCGGCGAAGAGTAAAACGAATGACTTAGCTACAGCTGGTAATTCATTTACATAAAGTAAAGAGAGAAGAGGACCAAGAATTGTGCTTTGAGGAACTTCATTTTTTACAAGTTCCTACGATAAGAGCTCTATTCCCTCTTATCCTTTGTCTCCTGTCATGTAGAAAGTCACTTATCTGGTCTATGACTACAAAATGGATTCCAAAACTTCCCAGTTTTAATTTAAGACCAGAATGGGAGACCTTATCGAAGGCTTCACTTAGATCTATGAAAATCACATCTACAAAAATATTGAGATCTTTTGCCTCAGCCCAATCTTTTCTTGCAATGAGAAGATTTGTCGAACATGATAGGCCTTTCCGAAAACCATGTTGTTCTTTGGATAAAAGATCATGTCCTTCCACATAGTTCATAACAGACATCCTAATAATTTTTTCCATCAGTTTTACAACTGCACTAGTTAAGCTAACGGGTCTACAGTTACTAATTAAATCCATACTCTCGGCCTTATACACCGGATTAATTATCTAGTCTTTTCAGTCTCTGGGCAATTTGGACTGCCACAGAGACATATCAAACAGTATCGCTAGATGTTCAGCAATTACTGTACGATCCAAACTAAGGTTTGGCTGAAGAATAACTGTCTGCGCAGCTTAGACACTCACTATTACCCCTTCGAAATCAGAACAAGATGATTGGAGAAATAACGGTTCTAAACAAATATTACCGCTCAGTTATTCAACCAATAATTTGTTCCCTCAATAATCGATCGAGCGCGCCAAAAGATAAGTGTTATTTTATGCTTTCTGGATAGATCAAATAAAAATCCGTTAGAAAGATAGTAGTTTGTTGCTTTATAACACAATGTGTTTCCAACTCTGAAAAAGGGTTATTATTATTATTATTCACAAACACCTTATGGGTACATAAGTGCTGTGAAGAAACCATCTCGGGTTTCTTCAAAAAATGCAATAATACACAATTTTCAATAATGTTAACATTACATATGCCATGTTTGAGAAAGGAAGGAAAAGGAAAATAAAATATTGATAATAGAATAGTAATAATAGTAATAATAAATCAGGTTATGTGTAATTAGCGAGAATTTTGAATTGATTTTGAAGAAGGGAAGGGAGAAACTAAGGAAATAGAAATAAAGGAAACGGTTTCAATTCAAACAAGAACGTACAATCTCAGTCAACTCAAGCAACGTAATTAAAGGGGGAATAATCAATATGGTTGCCGCCAAGATTAAGTATCAACTAAAACAACATAAATGCAGTTCAGTAAGAAACATAGAAACACAGTGAATGCGAAAGAAAAATGAGAAAACTATGTAAAATAAAATATTATCACATCAAACGGCATCAAGATGACTGACAAAATGTACAATTAAAGAAACCAACAAGAACAAGTTGCAAATGTATGCAAGGAGGAATTTTCACACACAAAACTTTCGAAATGGATCTCATAATTACATATGATAGGGCTTTCATAATCCTGGCATGAATACCTTCAGAACCACTGGACTTGTCAGGTTTGAGATGCTGAAGTACTAATAAGACAGTACCTTTCTCAATAACTACAGGGTCCATCAACAAGCCCCCACAATCACAATGAATAGTTGGTCGTTCCTCATTACTGATAAAAAATACTTTGCTAAAATATTCCGACATAGGTTCAGCTTTTTCGGTATCATTTCTTGCCAGTATTAATGGATTCCCTTGTACCAAAAGTGATGGGATTCCATCACTTCCTCGAGTTAGCCTTTTTATGTAAGAGAATAACCATTGCGGACTATATTTACAATCCTCAACCGATTGTTTTTCATATGACCTTCTAGTCTTACTAATTGACGCCTTAAAAGCATCGAAAGAAGATCGCGTTGTTTCTCCGACCCTAGGACTACCTTAAGGAGCCTATATGGTCGGAGTTGATCACTTTCTTTGGCCCTCTTACCTATTCTAACCAATTTTTTGGCCTGCGCTGTTTTGGGGTTATCTGGTAAGATGCTACGGATATATTCTCCGAGCTTCCCCATACCATGCGCGTGTCCCCTTACTGCATGTCCTTCGTGGGGCCAGGGGGCGCAGCAGCCAAACACGATTTCCGGGTTTCTATGCGGGCCCGTTCACTTGTCAGTCGTACACATCATTTTAGTGTTTGCTGGCATTTTGTAGGTTGGTTTTAACTAGGCGATACGCGTCGGCCAGACGGCCAAGAAGGTTACAGATGTATGATACATAGTCCTGAGCTTCACATGCAACAACAGCATTTGTACCTCAACAGGTAGGCGTAATTCATGCCCGAAGAGTAAAGTCCTGGGTGAAAAATCCGTGGACCCGTGCACTGATGCACGGTAAGCTAAAATACATTGAGGTATTGCATCATCTCAACATTCCGTCGACTACTTATTCATAAGGATTTGGATGGTTCTGTTCGTTCTTCCCACTAAGTCGTTACCTTCTGGGTGGTATGCGGTAGTGTGTGTTTTGCGGACTCCCAATAATCGGCATACCCGGGTGACGAGATGGCTTTCAAAAGCTGCACTTTGGTCAGAGTGGAGTGAGAATGGAGCGAGAATAGAGCGCCATAATGAGAGACCCAATGATCAATAAAATCCGGAGCGATTATGAGTGCACCTTGTTGTGGTATAGGAACGGCTTCACACCATTCGCTAAAATAGTCCACCATCACCAGTATATAGCGGTTTCTGTTCTTTGACGTTGTAAGTGGCCCCATAATATCGATAATAACTCGCTGATGTGGATCTTCTGTCGTCATTGGAACTAACGGTGCACGGGATATTTGTTGAGGTGACTTGATGACATAGCACGTGCTACAATTTTCGCAGAATTCTGCCACGTACCCATGGATGGATGGCCACCAAAACCTCTGGCAAATCGCACGTTCAGTCTTCCTTTTCCCCGAGTGCCCGAGTTCTCGGTGCACCTGCTTCATAATATTTTGAACTTGTACACGTAGTATTATAAATAGTGGCTGTTTAACTCACTGACTATAAATAACGTGTCCCCATGCTATCTCGAACTACTTCACTTGGCACGAAGACAGCGCGTCGCTGAGGAATGATCCTTCAACAGTGCCATGAATGGTTTATTATTTCCGTGTATTTGCCTTCGGCAAATGAATTGTAGTTCAGGTCTTCTGCCTGAATAGACGGCCAGCCGATATTAGAGGCTGTGCTAAGGACAGCATATTGGTACTAGGAGAATAAGATATACGAGACGGAAAATCGGCGTTTGTGTATCGGCTTCCTGGCTGGTATTGGCAAGTAAAATCGAGCTCCTGCAATCTCTCATGCCAGCGCGCTACCTGACCTCCTGGTTCACGAAACGAACTAAGCCACCGTAGTGCATGATGGCCTGTGCGTACATAAAAAGGGCGCTTTAAGAGGTAGTGACGAAAATGTTGCAAAAATTTTGCCAAAGCCAGCATCTCTCGGCGCGTCGTAGACTACCTTGTCTCTCTTTCCTAACCGCTGACTAGCGTACGCTATGACCCGCTGCTGTTCATCTTGTGCTATTTGAGACAGGAGTGCTCCAGTAGCTGGCGAGGTAGCATCAGTATCGAGCACAATCTCACCTCCTTTAGCCAAAGTGTCTGGAAAAGCTAGTATGGATGAAGCAGCAAGACATGACTGCAAGGTACTAAATGCCAGATAACATTCTGTGGTCCACAAAAATTTCCGTTTTTTATGCGTCAGACTATGTAGAGCTGCTGCCAGGGATGTGAAATCGCTTACGAAACGTCTATAGTAAGAAGCGAGCCCCAGGGAGCTGCGAACATCGTCGGTAGACTTCAGCTGTGGCTAGTTAATAATGGCGCTCATTTTTCCTTTATCTGTTCTTACCCCATCTTCGGTAATGCGATGTCCTAAAAAGAGTGCTTCTTCTTGCAAGGGTCGACATTTAGACGGTTTCACCTTCAAAGACTGCCCTCAAGTTGGCATTATGCTATTTGGGCGTTCTGCCATACACAATAATATCATCAAGGTAAATCAAGCACTTGTGTGGTACGAGGCCAAGTAGAACTGTCTGCATCAGTCATTAAAAGGTGGCTTGGGCATTAATTAGCCCGAAAGGCATCGCTTGAAATCGGTAAAGACCATTCGGTACAATGAATGCAGTCTTCTTTCGATCTTGGGGTCGTACTTCCACTTGCCAGTACCCGGATGCTAGGTCTAAAGTCGAAGACCAACACGCACCTTTCATAGCATCTAATGTCGAATCAATCCGCGGAAGTGGAAAGGAGTCGCGCTTCGTTATAGCATTAGGGCGATGATAATCTATACATAACTGAAGAGAGGAATCTTTCTTCTTCACTAAAACGATGTATGAAGCCCACAAGGATGAAGATGGTACAATATTCTTTTTCTCTGGCATCTCCTTAATCATTGATTCTAACTGAGGCTGATGGTGCACTGGTACTCTTCGAGGTGGTTGACGTAGTGGCAAGTAGTCACCTGTTGGAATAGAGTGTTGTACAATGGTCGTCCGATTCCCAGAGACATTCTCGGAGAAAACAGAACTAAATTGTTGGGGTAGGGAGACGGTTGACAGGCGGACGTTCTCCGTTATTTGTTCATTAGTTTGTACTTGGCGTGTGACTTCAGACACTCCTACATGAGCTACCCATTTAATTACGTCTATAGGGCGGTATGGTCAGTATGGTCGGTATGGTCACTTCCCCGATTCGTGCTACCGCCTTGGCTACATGTGTAGCGACGTCGTATTTTAACATGAAGTCGACTCCAATTATTACATCCCAAGTGAGTGTGGGGCATACCAAGAATTCATGTGGGAATGAGTGTTTGTTTATCGTTACATCTAACCACACATTCGAGTTTGCTTCCAGAAGGTCATCATCAGCTGTTTTTAGTACGGAGGAACTCGGTTTTTGCCGGTTCTTATAATTTCATATACGTAAATATCCTTCTTTCACAATGGATACTGAAGCTCCTGTATCCAGTAGTTTAGTGGTTTGTAGTCCCTGTAAACTACCAGTTATAGTTATAGGCTATACAGATTTAGAATAATATGAAAACAAATGAAAAAACCTAGTCTCACCTTGCTTCCAGGATTTATTATGCCTGCATTTCCGGGCTCTCCGACCGAAGCGTTGGCAGCAAAAACATTCCGTCTTCCGGTCGTGCTGACTGGTTCGTAACGGTTGTCTATCTGGCCGACATTCGACCACAGAAATTGTTTGAGTAGAGTCAGATTGATGTGGTACCTCAGACTCTTCAATATCTGTCGCTGTCGAATAGGGTGTATTTAAAGTGCTTGGTAGATTGTCCGCGGCCACAACCCGAAGGACTGTGGTTTTCAGATCCTGCATACTCTTTGGTGGCATGTGTAAAAGGTGCTGTCGTAGTGCACCCGGCAAAAGCCCTTCTACAAACCGTGCGCGTATTAGTTTTTCCCGGACAGATATGTCTAGGCTAGGGAAGGCTGAAATCGCTGCTTGCTGCATAGAGTGAAGGTAATCGATGGGCTCTTCATTCACTTTCTGGTGACTAGATAGAAACTGGATGGTCCCCAGTTGGGTATCCACTGTTAACGAGAAAACAGTCGTGCAGAATTTTCCAATTTTGAACAGCTTAATTGCTGTTGGCTGTCGCCCTTTTTGCCGCATCGTCGTCTAAGTGCGACAGAAGGTAGTAGAAAAGTTCTGTAGCTAGAAGTTTACGTAAATAAGTCATTTTTCTGATCTTCCAACTAACGTAGTCTGATGCAACTCCCAGTACTGGTGGCTGGCAGGGGATTGCACCGGTTACTGGCCCGCTTGGAATGACCGGTGGTTCATCATAGTCTTTATCGCAATTTGTCATAGATAGCTCCTTCACCACGTTATATATCGACGTTCACTAGGAGAGATCTGAAACAACATTACAACAGTCAGGACCGATAAGTGCCTCTGTAGTAAGAACTCAGTGTACTGGCACGACAGATATACTTTTAAAATTGAAAGACATGGTTCGTATACAAAAAGGGGAAACTTATTACAAAAAAGTTTATTCGTTGTTCTGCAGGTTCAGATGGCGTAGGGCTTGTTCCTCTCTGTTGTCCTACATTGAGATAAAGAAACTCGCATTAGTAACGTCGCATGTGATAACTTTTAATACCGCTGCAACACCAGGTACTGGAATTTGCGCCATGACCCTGAAACCCCTCAAACGCTTCCGTCTCGTCCATGAATTATAGCCTCGCTGTTGAAGTTTATCATGGTACTGATGAGGTAGCTCATGACCAGAGACTTACTGCTTTATTGCGTCGCTTAACTGAGGAGAATATTACGATGAATCCAAATAAATGTTCATTTTGTTTATGTAGTTTTGAATGTCATAGATACGTAGTTCATGGCAGTGGTTTTAGATTAGGTATGGAGCTACTAGCTCTACTGGAAAATGCAACGTCTCTAAAAAATCTTACAGAACTACGTTCACTAATTGATGCTCTTCAATACAACTCCTTTTTTGTTCCTAATTTTTTTTATCGTGCTAACTGTTTATTTAATGTTTTAATACCCAACATATTCAAATAGGATAAAGAACAAGATTCATGCCTATGAAATCTACTAAAATTTCTTCAAAGTGATGCTGTTCTTCGAATATGTTCACCCAGTTTACATTCTGTACTTATTACTGATGCATCATCTGTGGGTATTGGTGCAGTTTTGGAGCAGGAAGGTAGGCCACTTATCTGTGTTTCACGCAAACTTACTGTTACCGAACAAGGTTATTCACAAACTCAGCGAGAAACATTAGCTGTGTTTCGAGCTGTCAAAAGACTTCATAAATATTTATTTAGGAATAAGTTTACTATTGTTACTGATCATGGAGCTTTAAATTTCACTTATCATCCTGGAAAACATTTTGCACGTTCCGCAGCTTCTACGGCTAAACGACAGAGTATTGCTTCGAGTGCCTGTGACTATACGGTTCAGCTCAGGAGTGCCAAACAAATTCAACACGTTGACTACATTTCTCGACAATCATTACAAGATCGACCTGTCAATGCCTCAGGCTGTTTGCTAGTGCAACCTTTACCGGTGAGACATTCAGATCTCATTAGAGAAACTCGTAGATACTTTGGATGTATTCTCAGTGCTATACGAAAATGTTGGAATGCAAATCTGAAACGTAGATTTCCTGTCTATTTTTTAAAGCGATTTGGTATTCTGTGTCTAAACGATCGTGTTGTTATTCCTCCTTCATTACGTTAATCTGTCCTTGAAGATCTTCATAGTGAACATCTAGGTCTTGAGAAAATGAAGTCCTTGATAAGGCTCACGTGTTGATAGCCAGAGATGAACTCAGATATATGTCGTACAGGAAACAATTGTAAGAATTGTCATAAGTTAAAAATCAGCCCTTGAAGTGGACTCCATGGCCAGTATCGTCTGAGGCCTGACAGAGAATTCATGCAGACTGTTGTGGTCCATTTCTTGGCAAATACTATGGACTTGCAGTTATTGATTCTTTTTCTAAGTGGCCTGACGTATTTTTCACAACTTCACCAAATTTTGACTTCAAAATCCAAGCATTAAGGAAGGTGTTTAGACGAGAAGGGGTTCTTATGGTGTTAGTGATTGACAATGGCTCTCATTTCGCTGTCGATGCAGTCACTAATTGGTCTGTTTACGGCTCCCAGGCATCCTTGTTCTAATGGTCAGGCAGGGAATTTTGTCAGGACATTGAAAACTTCTATTCCTTCTATTACTGCTTTAACATGTAATGAACTAGATGGGGGATTAGATACATTTCCACTGCAATATAGAAATGCTTAACATTATGTGACGAAAGAGACTACATCAAAGCTATTCAAAGGATGAATTCTTCGTTCGACTATGAGGTATTTGGTGACTGAAGAAGCTATATGTTATTGTGAAAATGATCTTCGGCTAGCCACGGGGATTGTGGTGAAGAATGTCGGAAAATCTATTGTGCGATTCTAGATATCAATGGCTTCAGCATAAACAACCGATATGTCGATCAAATACAATTTCAGGATCCACGTCAGTCTGTTCCCATTTCGATTGTTAGTTCTAATACTGATGGGTCCATTCTAGATAATACAGAGTCTATCAGACAGACACAGGACGAAATTAAGAAGAAGACGTACAATCGATGACAGACACACTCCAATTTAAGCTGTGGCGGATGTGGTGTTTGAATGAACCAATGATTCCTTTGTATTGGTGACTTGTTGATTTTGAATTCCAGTTACAATATATTCGTTCGTGTTCATCTAGTACTTCTTGATTGAATTGCGTTATTTCTGGGATTCCTAGTTGGTTCCATAATTCAGATACTCCTAATCATCACACTTACCTAACTCTCTAAAATTCTATGTAATCAAACTACAGTTATTTGTGGCACTTCAAAACTTACCAAAGATGATAATTATAACCTTCTAAATCAGAACTTTGTGCAGTCAAGTTTCTTTATTATCATGAGCTACGCAAGCTTCTGAAATAGGTTATCCGGTCAAGTCAAATCCTTCCTCAACTCGATTTTTTCTCAAACTGCCTCTTGAACTAATTTGGAGTTCCCCATATGATCAGTGAAGCTTACCTAACGTTGGGACACCAACATCTATCCTTGTGAATAAATAACCGATTGTCACTTTGTTACTATCTTGCTCTCTAAAAGCCTCTGTGATTCACAACCGACAATTCTCATTCCCAATGTAAGATCCATTTTGGAGGTTTATTTGTATAAAAATCCCTTCATGTATACATTTGTAATTTATTCTTATCATTTGCTTCAGTTTTACATTCTATTAGTCTCTTCGACTCTACTTGAGATGGTGATATACGTATTGTATTTTGGCTCTTGTTTTCCCTGCGTCTTCACTGAGTTTCCATGTTTCTTCCGGAACTGCATTTGTTTTTGTTTTAGTTGATACTTAGTCTTGGCGGCAACCATGCTGATATGTTCTCTTTTTGGTTGTGTTGCTTACATTAACTGGAATCGTGCATTTTTGAATGTGTATTGATCACTGTTCCAGAATAGGAAACGCAATTAAATATTATGTTTCGAAAAAATCTGTACGCGATCTATCCGGAAAGGATAGTATAACACTTACTGACTGCGCTTGATTTGATTGCTGATTAGAAAATTGTTGGTTTAATAACTCGGTGGTGATATTTGTTTAGGTAATAATGTATATCTATATTTATAATTAAATCTAGAACCGTCATTGGCCCAGTTACCTTGTTTTGGTTTCAACTGGGCGATAGCGCGTATCTAAGCTACCTGGACAGTTGCTCTTCAATTCAAACCTTAGTTTGGATTCAACACCCAACACCATGCTTTATTATTTTCTTGAACAATACACAATATACAACTGTGCGTAATAGCCACTATCAGCCATAGCAATATTAGTGCCTTCCCATTTATTTATCACCAGTATTTTAGCTCATCATATATGTTACTGCCTAACCATTTGATTTCAAATCCTTACTCATCGTCCTAAAATTATTAGATTCCATCACAATTCTAACTACTAGTTTGTACTTTCCATCTTATTTTGTTTGCAAATCTATGCACAATCCTATGCCGTTATGCTATACTGTTTCGATGCTTTAACAATGGTGTACCAGCTTTAACTGTCCTATGTCCTTGTTCAAAAACTTGAGAAATTAGAGCTTTCTAACAAAGTGTGCCACATAGAGCTTGTAGATAAGACAGAAATGCAATCCAACAAACATTTCCAAAAAGCCTAATATCAAATAAAGAGGGGGTTGGAATTACTGACCAGCAAACATTGATGGTTAGAGCGATAGTTTCAATCAATCCATCTCACAAGGCAGAACATTTTGGTTGCCTTTTCAGCTCTTTATGGTTGATAATTAGAAAATAATTCAGTGAAACTGAGGTCGTTCTCATGTGTTTACAGCTTCTTAGACTCTCGTTTTCTGCATTATGTTGGTCTCGCTATTTTAATAAATCGTTTTGTGATATGCATTTTAAGACACTTAGGCACAGACCTGACAGTTGGTATTCGATAAAAATAATGAAAAAAGCAATATTTGCCAACTCAGAGCTAGGGTGCATGTCAATGAACTTGTGTTGTGCAGATATTTCAACGTCAATATGTATGGAAATCCAACCATTTCGGATAAATGTTTCGTCCGTCAAGCAAGGGCTTAACAATTTTCATTAAATATTTTATTTTAAGCTTTAAATTTCACTTTCTTTCAACATTTTTGTTTGGTAATATTGGGTGAGCAAATGTTGTTGATTCTTATAAAACATGTGCAAATAGCTCTAGATGATAAAAACGGACTTTGTAGTGAAGTTTTACACTGACATTCACAGTCAATTTGCAAGTTTTCCATTAATTTGCACTAACATTCCGGCTTTGCAAATAATTTTCTGATCTTTCTTGGATTGTATTTCATAACTCATGAATTCACCTTAGATGTGTTGATACTATCCGGTTGATTGTACTCTCTCAGGATCATTTCTAATTCACGAAAGTCATTGATTTTAATAGTAGCAACACAGAGCTGTGGTTTTCATTCTTCGCTACAAACTACGCTGTTACGTTTTGACAGCTTGATTCATACCGAAAGCTTGTGATTTCAATAGTGCCTGCAGTGATTTTTAAAACCAAAGTAAGTAAATTATTACATTAGCAAAAATTGCGAGACTGTAATTTATGGACGAGACAGTCAGAAGCGTTTGAGAGATTTCAAGGTGACGGTGCGAATTTCAGTACCTATTGCTCATGTACGATCGCTTCACAGAGAGTTTTAGAGAAGACTTGACAATTAAGCGGCTACAATAAATGAGATCACTAAGAAGTTCCTTTATTTGTAATTAAGGTAACCAAATGACATGTAGACCTTGTGCAGACTGCCGTAATGTTGTCCATCGATATAATATATATTGGGGGAAAAATTCTGCTAGAATAGGATCTGTTTTCGCTCGATCCAGATTGAGACCAAGGCAAATTATATTAATTGCCTCGACCTGTATAATAAAGGCACTAGTAACATTGGTTGCAATATTCCCAGGTGTTACTGAAGCTTCGGCTGTTAAGTGGTATGAGTATTGTAGGGATATATACGTAATAATAATGATAAGTTCACACAACTGGAGTACACTCAAACAATATTGAAGCTATGTGGTCAAGGTTGAGAGAGTTTCTGCGACCTTATCATGCCCCAGAGACCGACTATTATAGAGCCATATGGATGAGTTTCCCTACCTTATGCATTACGATTTTAGGACCTTTGAACCTCGTTCTAACCTTGATAAGGTTTTGGACTATGTGGAAGAAGTGTATCCATTTTAATTCTTTGGTTTTGTATAATGTATTTTTACTCTATAGTTAGTGTTTACTGATTGACAAATGTTTCTCAAGGTCACTTGACGTTTGTTCAAATGTCGCCCACAGATTATAGTATCGCCAAGTCAACACCCTCAAGAACACTGACTTACTTGTTCATCACTCCACGGAATATGTCTGCAGAACAACTTAGATAAGTGGAATGTAGTTTTATTTAAACAGACCAAAATAAACGTTATTTGTTTTCAAAATAGATGATGATTGATCTAAAGGGATTTGAAGATAAGCGTCTTTTCAGTCAACTTTCCAAAACACTTTCGAACTATGAAGTCGATTTAAAATATCTTCAGTCTCTACTGTCGTGCACGTTTGCTACATGAAATGGGAGTTCAGTTTTAATCTATAGTCATTACATTTTCTAGGGGTTTTTCCATACGACCTCAATGGCGTAACAATAGGAGTACCTCATGCTGAAGACTGAATCGGTTCAATTATACTTTCCGCACACGAATCGTTCAATGTCTTATGCACTGTTTCTCGAAGATCATAAAGAATTATTCGTCTTTTGAGAAAGACTGGGTCACCCTGTACTTGAACTTTTATAGGTTGAATTTTCATACCTCCAATACACTCAGCACACACAGCCAAGAAATCTTTAAGTAAGGCTTCAGAATTTTACTTAGAAACTAGTAAAGATAACCCCACTTTGAACCTTTTCAGATCTTTTAAAACCCGGTATTGATAGTCCTGCTTCACTAACTGAAATGTCAAAGGGTATATATGCAGAATTATCATCTCCTATTAGGAATTCACAGCATCTTCGTATGGACAGTCTGTCTTCAGTAATCCCAAGTATTTGGACTTCAGTGGGTCTTACCATAACAATACGATCTAAGAATTTCAAGTTCTTGAACGAAATAATGAACTTTTTACCATCTATGTCCACAATAAAGTCATGAAATGAACCAAGGGATGTATGTAATCGCTTTTGAATATGAACGTTACCTTTCGAAACGGTGGATAAAGATAAATGATCATCGGGAACAGCCGAATTATCGGAATCCAAATTACAAACTAATTAATACTTGGAGCAAAGTTGATAGTAGTTTTGCATACTGATTAAATGTGTCCTATCTTGCCACATTTAAAACATTTAGCATTACGGAATCCACTTGAATTACGAGATTGAAATTTGCCGTGGGAAAAACATTTACCAAACTTCCTCTCACCTTTGTGATTTGCTTTGAAATTCCTTGTCGAATCAACTTTCATATATTCACGAGAATAGGAATCACTATTAAACTAACGCATGTTTGGTCGACCCTGAAACTGTATTTCATCATGACGACTGAGCAAAGTATGAGAAATTTTGATCGACGAGGTATCAAGTTCACTCAGTGCTTCATAGTCAATACGCGCGGCCCTAGCATCTTGAAAGGAACAGCTCTCTTTTCAGACCCGGTATGTTAATTAATGCAATTAATTGATCTCTCAGCTGTACATGAAGTTGATCACCAAAATCGTATTTACCAGCTTGTCACTATAGTTCAAGGATGAATTCCCTAGCCTTTTGGTTAATCTGACGAATAATCTTATGAAGTTTTGCTCTCTCATGACATTCAAAACTGGTGTACTTTACATGATTTAATAGTAGTTCCTTGATAGTTGTATAAGGGAGTGAGTTAGTCGTTTCTAGATCTGCCAAAGTTTTTCATAAACCGTAGGCTTCTTTACTGGTGAATGTGAGGAAATGTGCCACAAGTTTTTCACCATTCACACCTTTCGTGGTCATATTTCATATCTCAAACCATTGAATATAATCCTCAAAAGCTTATGAAGATTAATGAATGTCCAACTGTTCCATCGCAAGCTCCATCGCGACGCCAATGTGATGACTAGGAGTACCTGAATTAAGGAATAAACTAGGAAACCCAGAAACAACGATGAAGATGCCACAGGCATTGTAGTTAATCGGGTGATCTGAGAGCCTCTAGCTGGGTGAGTCCATTAAAACTAATGTGGTCAGCATCCAATGTCGAACACTTACAGAGCTATAGGTTTTAAGGATTTATTTACCGCTACAGATCACTTCCCCTATAGTGGGGTAGTAATGACCCCAAGACGTGGCCAGCCAGAAGTTTAAACGTAACAAAGTTCTCTTGAGTAAACACTCTTCCGATAGCTTGCTATGTTTAGCAGCCTCTGGTCGTTTCTCCTTACTATAAGGGACCATGAAGTTCAACATAGTGATAAGGAAACAAATTACAATCAAAATTTCGGTTCATCGTAAAATTCATCGTCTTTTCCAGCCGTCCTGGAGAACAGAGAAAGACTATGTAAGTGCATTTCGGAATACACGCGTATGCGCGTAAAGACACAAAGTGGGTGAAAAGAAGGTAAATAAACTCACATGCCTGCGATAGCGGAAAAGTGATTTTTAAAGAACTGTTTTTGTTTCGGGTTTTTTTTCGAAGGAAAAAATTGAATAAATATATATAAAAAAATTTTGTTCCTTTCTCTTTCCGGAATAAAATATAAGTATATTAAATTATTTTTATTATATACAATATAAAGGAAAATCAAGATAAGGCGTTGTTATCTGGTAGCTTACGTACAACAGTCTTTAGATGTCCTGGGAATCTTACTCCTATTCCAGAACGCATCGTTTTAGGTTTGTTTTCAGATACTGCCGAAGTATCAACACGCGTGTTGGCTGTCGGATGAGGTATTGTAAGTGTAGGGGCCGTTTCGTTCAATTTGGGCTAAGGAAAATCGACGTGGATAGGATTTCTATCTAAATACGCCGCTTTGATTCGATCAATCCTGATGCTATCGTTAGTACCCTTCTTATCGACTACATAGTACTTAGGTTAGCGCTGAAGAACTTTGAAGTGTCCTTCTTATGCTGATTCGAGGGGTCGTCGATGTGAGTCTCGACGTAAGAAGGCATATGTACTATATCCCAAAACAGGTTGAACGAAAACAGCAGTTGATTAAATTCGAGTGGAAACAGGTTTAACCGAACGCATTGCGTTTGTAAGCCTGCTCGTGTATGAGGTTAAATTGTGTTCAAAAAGGGCTCACCACTTTCGTGCCTATAGGTAACCCTCGTGCTATTGATAGAAGGAACCAGAGAAGTAGTGAATAGGTCTTTATTCCGATCTTCGCGCAGTCACAGTGGAGCGTGGGATTATCTGTTCAGACAAACAAAGGCTCTCAACATTCCATATAAGATAGTAGGGAATATAACGCTTACAAAAGGTAAGGAAGTGAATGAATACTTGAACAATACTGTTTTAGCATATGCCTGGTTGTTTGGGGTCAACTCTTAACCAACCAACCTGAGCTGTTACAGATCCACGAATTATTTTGAAAGTCGAAGTGTCGTTCTATAAACTAGTTGAGCTGCAGTGTATCTAATGTCAGCTATCACTGCATTGCGAATACTCAGTAAGACGAGTGGAAGAGCGTCGGTCTACTGTAAAACGTCTGCAGCTGATAGTGAAGCTTTCAGTTGTCAGTGGAAGCGTTTTACCAAACCGTTCGCTCGTGAGTGGCCCAAGTGTCGAGACTCTCGTGGAAAATACTTGTCTGAAGATGAGCTTAGAAAGTAAGGGGTTTATGATCGTTTAAAGAGTGAGTTCTCGGCCTTCGATAGGATGTTGAAAATGCCGTAAATAAAAATACATAGCTAGGAGTTTCCTATCAAAAGTGCTGTACCTAGATTCACTGTCTAGCAACCGTCTCGAGAAAAATCCTAAAGGTTGCCAGGAGTGGTCAACTCATTGTTGTAAGACTCCGATTGCTGGGTCGAACGCGTCTACTGCGACAATAATGGGCGCTTGAGTGTCCTGATGTGCCGGCATAGTTGCCGTAGCGATAAGTTCCTTAACTGTGGAGAATGCTTTTCGCGCGAAGTCGTCCAGAATAATGGATTTCGCATTTCCACAAAGTTGGTCGGTTAGCGGTTTTATAAGAGATACGCATTTTGGTATGAACTATCTATAGGAACTAATAAGACCGTTCGATCTGCGCAGTTGCTTAATGACGGTCGGTTCTGGGTAATCCAGAATGGCCGCCAGTTCGCTTCTAAGATGTCGAGTGCTTTGAGCATCAATAGTGTGTCCTAGGAAATTTGAGGAGTCGGTTCCGATTTGGCATTTCTGAATGTTTACAGTAATGCCATGCTTTCGCAGTTGTTCGAACGCAATGTCCAGATGCTGGAGATGAGATTCTCTGTCCAGACTTGCTATCAAGTAGTCATCAACGTCCGCACAAGCACAAATGTAACCAGTTTGTCTTCGGCGTTGTTTTGAAACGAGACAAGTACTCCTTGCACCTGTTGAGATAGTCTAGACAAAAAAAGTTGACTGAATAGGCCATCATCGAAAGTTTCTGCCCAATAACCTCTCTCATTCTGGGCAACATGTCTATCGTGGAACCATGTCGCAGGTCGATATTATTAAGGAGTTGATCTAACCTTTGTCGATCGGTTAGATCTCCGCTTTTCAGAATGGACAGTTTTTGAATTTCGTAAAATTCCGAAACATCACTAGTAAACACACTAGGTGTGACGTACCTGTTGAATTCGTGTGGTAGTGTCCCTGCAAACGCGAGGAATTGTGCGCGCGGATCAGTCATGCCGTGCTCGTAGAAGTTAGCTTCTGCGTAGCAGAACCAGGCTTCAATGCTGTCTGGCCAGAAAGGCATTAGTTGAAACGAAGATTGAGACATAGTCTTTAACTTAAGTACCTTGGGTGTCTGTTCCGTCATAGTGAAACATCAAGGACGAGAATGAACGAGGAAAAATATACGACAACTCAAAAAAGGAATATCACAATATATAAAAGTTAAAATAACGCGATGATTTATGAAATTCCAAAAAGGAACAGACTCACAGTTTATGGTTTAGTGTACCAGATCACGCTGGGCTCACCAACAAAGATACTACAGGTATTGTAGTTTGACAACACTTTACCAGCAACGCTATCTATAATTGAATCGCGCCCACCCAGTAAATCAAAAGTCAGGAGCGAGGAGGTTGGAAGATATATTTGATAAGTTATGAATATATGGAGAAGTGACTGATCTGAACTGGCTAGTGATCATAGGAGAAGTTGAGCATGGCATTCCCACTCATGATCTGGTGTGGATGCATGACCGAGCACCTTCAGCTAGGTGAGTCCGTTAAGACTGATGTGGTCAGATTCCAATGTCGAATACTTACAGAGCTATTGACTTTGGGAATTTACCGCTACAACGCAATTTAATCAGAAAGTACCAGATGATCACGAACGAATGTATTCTAACTGGAATTCGAAATCAAACAGTCATCAAGTACAAAGGAACCATTAGTTCGTACACACGCCTGAGTAAGGTTATGTATAATTCGTCTTATCCATAAAAGATCCAGTTTCTATGCTTCAAGTCTATCTTTATAAAATACGTCTTGTGTGAGAAGTCTTGTAAAACTCTATTGTAACTTCTCATTGTTCTGTCAGTCTAGGGAGAGCATGTGACTAAATATACTTGAGGAGTATTCTAGCAGGAGTTAGACATATACCTTATAAAAAAGTCATTTTGGATACCTTTAACGGAAAGTCAGACCAGAAGTCAGCAGTGAAAGAGTTCAAAGATATATTTGGGAAACTATTCATATGTCGAGAAGCCTCAGATCTAAACTGGCTAACAATTGCAAGCGATGCGTGGCACAGCGTGCCCACTTGTGGTCTGGTGTGGATGAGTGATCGAGCGCCTTCAGCTGGTGTGTGTTCAATAAAACTGAGGTTAGAATTGATGTCGAAGACCTACAGAACTATTTATTTTGAGGATTTATGTACAAGAAAGTATGATAATCTCAGTACAATACACCCCACAATTGTACTAGTCGAAAAATATCTAAACCATGTGAAAAAGTGTTACCGTTTTCAGAATTCAAGCCCTTTCTTGTTCAGGTAATATAAAACTATCTACTAGGTGACGCGCGTCACCTTACAAATGTCATTTTTATCTTATGTATCAGGCTTCAATAACCACACCATAAATAGACATCATAACGCGAAAACATCTAAACGTTAAGATTGATGTCACTGCTAAGTAATGGTATAAATGCTGATATCCTTCCCTGAATGTGGCCCATTAATTTCACATCAAGATCATCGAGGGAAATAACTCAGATTTATCCAGCAACTAAACATTTACAAAAAATGTACGGAACAAAACTCTCAATTTAAAGTGAATAGCCTCCCCACTAAGTGTAGGTCTCCATTGGTATTTAATTCCTTCCTCCCGTTTACCCCTCGTGGAGGAGCATTGACCGCACACCAGTTTTGACCATCCAACCCTGTCCAGGGCTATCCTTCCCAGTTCTTTATAGTTAACATTCATCCTCTTCATATCTGCTTCTATTTCTCGATGTAGTGTGTTATTTGGCCTTCCTCTTTTCCGCTTCCCTTCCGGATTCTACATCAATTGAGATTGGGTTGGTGTTTTCCGTGTTGTATTTGCGGATCTTGAGGCCCACTGATGTAGAGGCTCCTGCTACGTTAGTTGTCCTCGTCTATATTTGTTCGTGTGTATGGGATAGGAGGGTTAGATCATCTGCGAAGTCCAAATCGTTTAATTGATTCTGAGATGTACATTGTATTCCGCGCTTCTCGTCAGATGTCGAGGTTTTCATAATCCAGTCAATCACCAGAAGAAATAGGAAGGGGGCAGTAAGCAGAGTTGTATGACTCTGGTCTTCACTTGGAATTCGTCTGTGAGCTGTCCTACATGCACGATTTTGTACTGTAGTCCGTCGTATGAGTTCTGTCTAATGTTGACAATCTTCTAAAGAACTCCATAGTGTCGAAGAATTTTCCATCAAGTCCTTCTATGAACACTGTCGAATGCCTTCTCATAGTCAATGAAGTTGATGTATAGTGACGAGTTCCATTCAACTGATTGTTCGACGATGATCCGTAGTGTCACGATTCGGTCTGTGCGAGATCGATCCTTGCGGAATCCAGCCTGTTGATCCCGGTTCCGCCACACTCTGTTGAAAACTTTTCCTGGTACTGATAACAAACTGATGTCTCTGTAGTTCTCACATTTGCTCAGATCTCCTTTCTTTGGTATCTTGATGAAGTGTCCTTCTTCCCAGTCCGTTGGCACTTGTTCCTCCTCTCAAATCTTCTTGAATAATAGGTGAAGCATGGTTGCAGTTACTTCTGTGTGTGACTTCAGTGCTTCAGCTGGTATATTGTCATGTCCTGCCGCCTTCCCAATTTTGATTTGTCTGATGGCCATCTTCGTTTCTTTGATCGTTAGTGAAGTGACATCTATGGGAAGGTTAGTGTGTGCTGTTTCGATTTCCGGTGGATTCAGTGGAGCTGATCTATTCAGCACTTCCTCGAAGTATTCTGCCCATCTTTTCCCCTGTTCTTGAATCTCCGTGATTGTCTTTTCTTCTTTGTCCTTGACTGGTCTCTCTAGTTTGCTATATCTCCCTGCTAGTTTATTCGTTGTATCGTATAGTTGTTTCATATTCCCTTCTCCCGAAGCTTTTTCCGCCGTCGTTGCTAGTTCTCCCATGTATTTCTGCTTGTCGGCCTTAATGCTTTTCTTCTTTTTCTTGTTTGCCTCTGTGTAGTCTACTTGTGTTCGACTGTTGTTAGTTGCTGTCTTCTTGTTCTTCCTTTCTTCAATATAGTCCAGAGTTCCCATAGAATTCCATTCCTTATGATGATGCTTCTTGCGACCCAGAACCTCCTGACACGTTGAAGTTAGTGCTTCTTTGATCTCTTTTTAGTTGTCCTCCATAGTAGTTTCTTCTTTCAGTAGATCCTGTAAAGCTTGGAACCTGTTGTTGAGAGTTATCTTGAATGGGTTGAGTTTGTGAGTATCTCGGAGGAAGGCCGTATTGAACTTTTGTAATGCTGTTTCCTCAGTTGTCCAGTGTTTCTTTAGCTTCAGTTTCATCTTGGCCACAACCAGGTGGTGATCTGAAGCTATGTTAGCTTTTCTCCTGGTTTTCACGTCTTCCATTGTCCTTCGGAATTTTTTGATGATACAAATATGATCTATCTGGTTCTCCGTGGTGTTGTCCGGTGAGATCCATGTAGCTTTTGTATGCATTTATGTGGAAATATTGTGCCGCCTATAACCAATTTGTTGAATGCACATAGATTTGCAAATTTATTCCCATTTACATTCATCTCTTCCAGTCCATGTCGTCACATAATATCTTCATATCCTGTGTTGTCCACTCCGACTTTAGCATTTAGATATCCCATCAGGAAGGTGAGGTCCTTTCCTGGGCATTTTGCCATGGTTGATTGCAGCCTCGAGTAGAACTGATCTTTTTCGTCGTCGTTGTTATCATTGGTGGGTGCATAACATTGGGTATCATTCATTGTGACCCCTTCCTTCTTTGTTTTGAATGATGCTTTGATGATTCTGGATCCGTGAGATTTCCATCCTAGAAGTGCATTTCGTGCTTCTCTGGACTGCATTAGAGCAACTCCCTGAGTGTGTGTGGCACTTTCCTTTTCAAGACCAGAGTACAGCAGCATCTCTCCCTTATCTAGTCTTTGTTGTCCAGCTTGAGTGCAATAGATTTCTCTAATTACTTGTACTGTCAACTTGTATCTCCGCATTTCTGTTGCCATTTGAATGGTCTTCCCGATCTCTCACATTGTTCAGACATTCCATATACCGATAAAAATTGTTGCTCTGGTTGTTAGAAGGAGCATCGGTCTCGTGACTTCCGATGGACCTCGGGTTTCATCATGAGACGTCATAATTCTTCCTTCAACTCTCAGGGTAGAGTTTAAATGGTTAAATTTGCTTAGTCTGGTTGGCGTCTTTTTAGATAAAGATAAAGATATATCGGCATTCAACGTAGTGTTGTCATTATTAAGGAGGTATCAAACGGGACAATCCGGAATGATATGATAAAATACCTAACATATCACCACATGCATTTATGGCTAACCCTATGTCACATGTTTGCTGTGAAACCAAAAGTCATAGGTAGTGTATATCAATTCTGACCCTCATATTCCTGAACCAGCACATTAGGTGTGTATGCCTTCCAAGTACAGAACACTAGAATTACTTTCTAATTTTTGCCGTAACTGCATATGTGTGATAAACCACTAGAGAAGTGGTTGTTTCTACGCAAGTTGGTCCTTACTCACTAATGTGTGAGCTATTAACCTATTGGACAGCCCTTTTATTTACAGGTACACAAGTTATGGATATCCAAAGAGTTAAACCTTACAATATTTATTTCTTAATAGGTCCGTATATCATATGTGTACCAAGACGACTTAACGGAAGACAATATTCGTTGCCAGTTAAAGTAAAATGACTACAGGCCTATTGAGGTATAGAGTTGTTACCTATAATGGATTTCAAAATACATTCGGGCTTGTGTGCTTAAATTCCTGGGCACCGTAAAACTTTAGCTTTTAACTTTCATGTATAACACACTCACAAACTAATAGGATGAAAACACTTGTTAAGAGCTGATAGACAAGAAATGTATAAACAAGCTTTCTAGAGTAACTGGATGGAGGCACATCCAGCTGACGAGTCCCAAACAGGACGAAACGAGGGTCCTGGATTCCACTGCTAGCCAATATTCATCTTTACTTCAATAACTGGATCCTAGTTACTGTTTTTTCCACTGCATAGCTGTATGAAAGAACTGCAATAATCTAGGCTGATATTAATATAAATCGTGGTGGGTCTCAGCAGAAGAGCTGATTCAAGATATAACAATGCGCAAAGCTACCAATGATATACCAAAAAGAATTAACACTACAAACCCAAGTGTGTGTTTATAAGCAAAGCAAAATGTAACAAAGTATAATTATAATATAAATGGTATATTAAATAAGAAAATGATAACAGTCATTATGTCATGAATGTTACTTGTAAGCTGATCTCTGAGATAACAACTACAAACGAGTTGACTTGGTCAACAAGGTTTCTCTGCACGTGATGGCACCAACGGCGTAATGAGAATGGTTAAATCTGATAATATTATTTAAAAATAATCCGGGTCAAAACTCCATCGAGAAACAATAGATATGGAATATATACAAATAAAGTGTAACAAATAAAGAAAAATGAGGTCTCCATTTTATCGTTACAAAAATCATTGAATAAACATGTCATAATAAAACTTCATATACCGAATGAAAAGCAGTTTATAATGCATTGTTCAAGAAATGGTTCAAAATAGTTGTGGACGGAATAGAAGAAGCTTTCGCTTAACGGACTTCCGTGTCTAGTAGCAGTAGGTCACCAATATCTCCAGGTAGGAATTTCGATAAAACGTAAGAACCAATGAAAAGCGGTAACATATCTTACCAGTTAGTATCCTTATATTTTTAATAACGCTTATCTACTCTTTAAATTTATCTATTAACCCAAGTTGCTGCTAAACCAAGTAAGTTTAGCTAAAAATTGTCCACACTGATCGATAATATAATACAAAATACATGGGTCATTAAATTAACTAGACAACATATATACCCCCAGAATTTCTCACACAACTTCAAATACACAAGACTAACCGTAAAACCACCATACAGAAATTTCTCGCTCTTTTACCAAGCATTCTAACACAACACACGTTAGCTTGTGGTATGTGGTGCGGTGCGGTCGAATATGTGACAAAAAACTGCCAAATAATTCAACTGTTCAGAATGAAATGAAAAGTATATCGAAAATAATCATTATAAATGCCATATATAGTCACTGAACGAACAGAAAAATATACTACATGAGACACTTCACTTACATGGCAACGCGACATCATTATTCACAAACAGCTTAACGGGAAATTAGCCTTGTGAAGAAACCATTTCGGGTTTCTTCAGAAATGCATTTATACAAAGTCTCAATCATGTTTGCATAATATTCGCTTATATTTAAACAGGTTATATATATATATATATATATATATATATATATATATATATATATATATATAAATAAATAAATAACGAAGTAAATCTTTAATGAAGTAAGACTTGACGGTAGAATAAGAGTTTGTGCAGTAATAGTTTAGAATGATGTTATGAAAGTCTTACTTAATTTTAGAGAATAATCGTGGAATATCAATTTGTATGAGTCATATACACGTGGTAAAGATAAAAATGAATCTCAAAAGTTAGTTTATTTAAGTGTAACACAAGACATTATGTTTTTAGTTCTAAACTTTGGATGTCTAGGAATTAAATTTGTGCAGAAAGAAAAGAGAGGAAAGAAAAGAATATCTGGTGTGTCATGGGATCAACCATGATAATAATAACAATAAAAATAATATATATGAACATAAGCGGACTTTGGATAATTAGATGAAAAGAAACAAAACAAACGAACAAAATTTCAAAGGTCCCACTTACTTTACAGTCAATTAGATAGATATTGGACCTCGTTCATTTAAATCATTGGTTATCACACTGATATTTGATAAATGACCCTAAACCACTTTCGGAAAGAAAGTCATCAAAGAAACTTTTGAGCCGAGTTATAGTTTCACTATAGCGGAGGTTTAACGGAAGTCTGCTCCACATGGTTGAATAGGGAATGACGAATAAATTCTGATACGAATTTGTGTGGGTTCTCTGAATCGATAGAATATTCTCTTAATTGCTCAGGTTGTGGCATTATATGGCAGAGAACGAAGGAGTGGATGTCGAAGAGTAAGAAATTCCATTTATAAGCTGATAGACAAAGACAAGGTTTGATTTATTGCGCCTAATCCAGAGAGGTTCTAATTTGAGTTGTTGACGTCTTTGGTGGTAATCCTTGTTGTTGGAATGCCCCGGAACAGCTCTAGTTAATCTTCATTGAACACCTTCAATTTATATCAAGTCATAATGCCTGCAATTACTGTAAACTAAAATACCATGTTTAAGGATGGGTAAGATACATTTTTCATATAACACTAATGGCCATTTGATGTTATTGAAACTTATCATAATGAATCCAATCAGATTTAAGATAACACGTATTTGATTTTAGCGCGAAATTCACTCACCCAAATGGCTAAATAGCATTTTGAAAAATTTTACCCGATGTCAGTTTGTGATGAAAACCATAACTCTTATTAGTAACCCTAAAGACAAAGTGTAAATCCTAATCCTAATTCCTCAAACTAATTTATAACCCCCCTTTAACCATAGTGAGTTGCTCTACATCTTCAAGGTCACTTAAGCATCGCTCAAACTATGATCACTTTACTTAACCAATATTGCTGAAAATAAAATGCAGCTGAGTCAAATTAGACATTGAGTTATAACGCAAACCAACCGTCCATAATTTCCAGTTCTAGGCAGATTATATTCCTTTACTTATTTTATTTGTCTACTAAAAAAAAATATATATACATGTATATATACGTCAAGCTGTTACTCTAAACAACTCATTTTCATGGAAAACTAGGCCTACATTTCTGTCACCTAGGTAGACCATCGTTCTTAATCACCGGTTAAACAACTTACAATTTATTGAACACTGATGAATTTAGATGATGTGGAGACGAGCAAGCTGAAATCTAGGATTATGGGGATTGAGTTGTAGTAGCAACGGTAATAAGGAAATTTCATGTGAATAATAAACAACTATCAAAACTGGAAAAATCTACATTATAAAATCAGTGGATTGGATATTATGCGTATGTAAGACTTCTATATTACACAATAATTGAAACACTCAATAACCCAAGAGATACAGTTGAAATGTCTGATTTTGGAGGGATTCCAGGAATATTTTGAACAATTGAAAGCAAGGTGTGACACAAGTATTATGATAAACAATATTATGTATTGAAGGAGATCGGACAAAATTTATAGGATACCCAGTTCAAACCACATTAGTGTAATAAAGAATACTGAGTATAATTCTCTGCATAACAATTACTGTAACTAACTAGTACTTAAAATAAATGAAAATCGTAGATAAATTGCTGTCCATTGGCTAATAATGAATTTCTGTTTCGATTTCAACAAATATTTGTTATTATAAGCAAAGATGGATAGTGGCTAGCAGTGGAATCCAGGATGCGCGTTTCGTCTTATTTAGAACTCGTCAGCTGCATGCACCTGCATCTCAGAGTTAATGTTCACTCTGTGACTCGAACCCAGTGCCGCTGGCTTCAAACGCCACCGTGTTATCCACTCAGCTACTGAGTCCTGATAACCACTTGCTTGTGCAATGGGGTGAACTTTAAATTCACTTGGTATTGTTTGTTTGAATCTTCCCATTGATATTTAGGACTACAATTTATACATTTGAAATACAGCGTGAACAAAAACTAAACAATGTCTAGAAATTTTTATATTTCAGTGAAGGAGGTTAGTAGGTTTGAAAATTCGGAAGCTGAATCCAGTTTTTTTCACACTAAAATATTATACTTTTTTGTAGATTAAATGGTAATGAATATTTTACAGCAACGCGATAATATATGATCAAACTAAGTCAAATGAAGAAATAAGTTCTAAAATAACAGTTCTAACTATTCAGTCAGTGTTCTTGATGTCTCCAGTTCTTTCATAACATATAGCACACGCTCTTCTTGCCATGGTTTACCAATGATTTGTACACCGACCGGTAAGCCTTCACTTGTTTCCTGATACTTAAATACATTATAAAGATATCGATTGCCAACTTTCTTGTATTCTTCAGCCAACACATTTGAGTTTTGTACATCTTCTTTATTCACATATCCCATTGGAACTGTTCCAGCTGGATAATCTAGCATGTTAAACAACACTGTATAAGCAACAGCTGGTGTAACAAACATCGATTTAGCAGACTTTGGAAACGCGGGGAAGGGGAAAACTGGACAAATGATTGCATCTAAATTACCAGCTTCTTCCATAGCTCTTTGAAATTCATGTCTATAAAACTCAATATCTGAGATTAAGTTTAATGTTTCCGCTTCGCCTCTAGGACCATCCAAGAAACTTGTAACTGCAGCTGGTCTACCAAAGATAATTGTCAATAATTTATCAATCATAACTTTCAGCCAGTGTGGGGTATTAATTAAAAGACGAAGAAATTTAGTGTGTTCATTTAGTGGTTCTGCAAACAAAGCCTCTTGAACATGATATTTTGTGTCAACAGAAATCGCCTTCATACCTAATTCATAAGCCCATTTTATGTTAGGTGGATGAAACGGTAACAATATATGACCGCGTTGTCTTAGAATGTCCACTGACTCATTCACTATTCTTCGAACACTTGGAACGCTAGTAATAATTAGTGGATCCTCTAGAGTCACATAATATCCGATTGTCAATTTCGGCTTATCTATACCCGCGTAGATCATATCATTAAACAGTAATGGTGGCACATACGGATCCATTTGAAACATTTTTGTTGTTAAAAGTGTACGCATTAATTTAGCTAGATCATCCACTCTTCTACCCATTGGTCCAACACATACTCTCAATAATATTGACTTTTTATGACCGATCACACCTACACCTTTACTACTAATACGATTAGTTGTTGGTTTTAAACCAACAAGACCACAGAACACCGAAGGAATTCGTATACTTCCAGCCAAATCTGTTCCAATTCCAACTGGAGATCCCCGTAGACCTAAAAGTACACCTTCACCGCTAGAACTTCCGCCTGTTTCATGTTCTGATGAATGAGGATTGGACATATCACCAAACACTGGATTTATTCCACTCAGAGATAGAGCTGTTTGAGAAGTTGCTGTCAGAACAAAAGGTATTGCTCCTTCATGTCTAAGTACTTCCACTATGCAACAATCTTTATGTGATGGTTTATTACATCGGTTTATCAAACCAAACGTTATATCATATCCCTTGATCGAACACAATTCTTTTAAACTAACAGGAATACCAACCAATGTTTGTTTACTTGTGGGTAAGCGATTCATATTAGCAAGGTCAACAGCCAATTCCTCAGCTTCATCAAGAAATTCACATATTCCTGAGTTTCCTGAGTCATATAATTGTAAAGCCTTCATTTGATAAGCGTGTAACAAGTCAACTGATGTAAATTTGCCTTCAACTAAACGTTCTTGAATAGTATCTAAATTCAGATCTGTAACTGATAGTAAATCAATATTTGATGTGCTTTTCGTGGATGAAAGATGTTCCTTCAGCTGATCCATTCGTTGAGTTATTGATTGCCTTTTACGTAATAATTTGATACGCAATTTAGACTTTTTCTTGAAATATTTCACAGCATGACCAAGAATAAATATGATGAAAATCGGTAATAAAATTAAACGAACTGCATATTTTGTTATCGATGCCAATAAAGTCGGAAGTAAATACCAACAGAATCGTAAACTTTGTTCCATATTTCGTTTTCTAAAATATACAGAGTTTATATCATTATGAAATATTAAAGTCACATCAGTTATGGTACTTATACAAATAAATGATTATTAACTCATCGTATATAAGATTACGGTTCAGATATGTAAGCTATGAGTTTCATTTCTGACAAGTACAGTTGTCTGGTACGTGACTTTGAGAGTTATTCTGCGATTCGAACTCATGTATTATCATCATCTTATACATTTAGATAATTAGTTTACCTATTTATCCGATATTTGTTTATTTAATAATTGGAAGAAAGAGGGATCGCAAGATAGAAAGATAAGACTAGGAGTCCTGAATTTTAGATAACTGAAAAATCACGCAAAATCTGTTAAAACATAGTACCATAAAATTCAATAGTTGTAAATACAGAGTTATAAATTAAGAGGAACAAGAAAAAAACTCTAATAATTGTAGTTATAATTGAAAAAACTAACTACCTAATTTACTACTCGATAATAAAACAGTAGGATAAAATTACAAGAAGTTATGATAAACTACTGAATGATGGATAGCTTGATTGAAATTTACAAAAGGGGATTTAAATTTTAAACTAAAAACATGTATAATATAATGAAGTTATATGATTTGACAGGACTTATGTTAAATATATTGTTCAATGAGTTGGCTCTTAAGGAAACCTGGATAGGAAACCTCATTAGCGGTGAAACCGTGTTTTATTTGAAGTTAGATCAAATGACTGGAACTATAAGTGAATGCATGGTAAGAAAAAGTTTAACTGGATATTTGTAACTAATCAGTTTCAAGGAAACACTAGACAAGTAGGTTATTTCCACAGGTTTTGCTGAATTTCTGAAGGCTTTCAGATTCGAAAATCGAGAACGAAAATAGCGTAAAATAATAAAATACCTTATCAACTTATGGTGTATAGTACCATGTCAAGTACACATGAGTTATTCTAGCTTCCAGACAGACCAATTTACTCATTTTACGCAAACTACATTCTGATCTTATTACTTATTGCCATATTAACCCTGACTGCTTTATATGAGCGTGTGTGTTAATCCCTTATCCTACTCACCACATTTCTGCAGTCTATTTTCGTCTGACTATAATTGTCGAGTCACGCTTGATTAAATCGAGTTGGCTCACATGCCCTCTCCTATCCGTTTCGCTTCGCTTCTCTGATCATCCGTCTAGATAAATGATTGTATAAAATATACGTATTCGAAATCCATTTTCGTATTCGACTTATTTGATTCCGTTATTCACTAAAGCGATTTACGTCGATAGTTTTACACGAGGATTGGTGTCGTGTATATTTCAATAATAACTCCGCCTGTAGCTCCTCCAGGGGCTACTGCCGGTCCCAAGCCCGGGTAAAGGAGGAGGGTTGGGCATGGGGTTAGCGACCCCATCCCGTAGAAAATCAACTCGCTAAAAAAACGCTAACCAGAAAAAATCATTCAAACCATTCAAACTCTGCCCTGGGAGTAGAAGGAAAAATGACGTCTCATGATGAGAGCCGAGTTCCTTCGGAAGTCATGAGGCCGATGCACCTTCTTACAACCAGAGCGACAATTTTTTATAGGTACATGGAATGTCCGGACAATGTGGGAGACCGGCAGAGTCTTCCAAATTTCTGCGGAAATGAGGAAATACAACCTGGAAGTGCTTGGAATCAGTGAAACACATTGGACGCAGGTTGGACAACAACGACTGTCTTCAGGGGAACTTCTGTTATACTCCGGTCATGAAGAAGAAAATGCCCCACATACACAAGGAGTGGCACTGATGCTGTCTAGAAAAGCACAAAATGCACTTATAGGATGGGAATCTCATGGACCGAGGATCATCAAAGCCTCCTTCAAAACAAAGAGAGAGGGCATTACAATGAACATCATCCAATGCTATGCGCCGACCAACGACTACGATGAAGACGCTAAAAACCAATTCTACGATAGGCTGCAGTCAATCTTCGAGAAGTGCCCAACCAAGGACCTGACCATTCTGATGGGAGATTTCAATGCCGAGGTTGGAAAGGACAACACTGGATACGAAGACGTCATGGGACAACATGGACTGGGAGGAAGGAACGAAAACGGTGAGAGATTTGCAAACCTATGTGCCTTCAATAAACTGGTCATAGGTGGCACCATATTCCCACACAAAAACATACACAAAGCCACTTGGATTTCACCGGATCACACTACACAAAATCAAATCGACCATGTCTGCATCAACAAAAAGTTCAGGAGGACGATGGAGGATGTGAGAACCAGAAGAGGAGCTGATATAGCATCCGATCACCATTTGCTGGTCGCCAAGATGAAACTAAAACTCAAGAAGCACTGGACAATGGCGCGGACAACATCACAAAAGTTTAACACGGCCTTTCTTCGAGATGCTGACAAACTCAACGAATTTAACATAGCCCTCAGCAACAGGTTCGAGGCCTGTCATGACCTACTCAATGGAGAGGGAACCACCATAGAGAGCAGCTGGAAAGGTATCAAGGAGGCAATCGTTTCAACATGTCAGGAGGTTCTGGGCCAAAAGAAGCACCATCACAAGGAATGGATCACTGTTGGTACACTGGATAAAATTGAAGCAAGGAGGAACAAGAAGGTAGCAATCAATATCAGCCGAACAAGAGCAGAAAAAGCCAAGGCACAAGCCGAATACACAGAGGCAAACAAGCAAGTGAAGAGGAGCATCAGGACCGACAAACGTAAATATGTGGAAGATTTAGCGATGACAGCGGAAAAGGCTGCAAGAGAGGGAAACATGAGACAACTGTATGATACAACAAAGAAACTTGCTGGAAATTACCGTCAACCAGAAAGACCAGTGAAAAACAAGGAAGGCAAAGTAATCAACGATATTGAAGAACAACGAAACAGGTGGGTAGAACACTTCAAGGAACTCTTGAATCGACCAGCTCCACTGAACCCACCCAACATCGAAGCAGCACCCACAGACCTCCCAATCGATATTGGCCCACCAACAATTGAGGAGATCAGCATGGCCATTAGACAAATCAAGAGTGGCAAAGCAGCGGGACCAGACAACATCCCGGCAGAGGCACTGAAAGCAAATGTAACAGCAACTGCCAAGATACTCCACATCCTCTTCAGTAAGATTTGGGACGAAGAACATGTACCAACAGACTGGAAAGAAGGACTTCTCATCAAGATACCAAAGAAAGGCGATCTGAGCAAGTGCGACAACTACAGGGGCATCACTCTCCTCTCAATACCAGGAAAAGTCTTCAACAGAGTATTGTTAAATAGGATGAAGGATTCCGTGGACGCTCAACTTCGAGATCAACAAGCTGGATTTCGTAAGGATAGATCGTGCACAGATCAAATCGCAACTCTACGTATCATTGTGGAACAATCAATCGAATGGAATTCATCACTGTACATCAACTTCATCGACTACGAGAAGGCATTTGATAGCGTGGACAGGACGACACTATGGAAGCTTCTTCGACACTACGGCGTGCCTGAGAAGATAGTCAACATCATACGGAACTCCTATGATGGGCTAAACTGCCAAATCGTCCACGGAGGACAACTCACCGACTCGTTCGAGGTAAAGACCGGTGTTAGGCAAGGTTGCCTACTCTCACCCTTTCTCTTTCTCCTGGTGATCGACTGGATTATGAAGACATCAACATCTGGAGGAATGCACGGGATACAGTGGACAGGCAGGATGCAGCTTGACGATTTAGACTTCGCGGATGATCTGGCTCTTCTATCACAAACGCAACAACAAATGCAGGAGAAAACGACCAGTGTAGCAGCAGCCTCAGCAGCAGTAGGTCTCAATATAAACAAAGGGAAAAGCAAGACTCTCCGATACAATACAATATGCACCAATCCAATTACACTTGACGGAGAAGCTTTGGAGGATGTGGAAATCTTTACATATCTGGGCAGCATCATTGATGAACACGGTGGATCAGATGCAGATGTGAGGGCGCGGATCGGCAAAGCAAGAGCAGCATACCTACAGCTGAAAAACATCTGGAGCTCAAAACAATTGTCAACCAACACCAAGGTTAGAATTTTCAATACAAATGTCAAGACAGTTCTTCTGTATGGGGCAGAGACGTGGAGAACTACGAAAGCCATTATCCAGAAGATACAAGTGTTTATCAACAGCTGTCTACGCAAGATACTTCGGATCCGATGGCCAGACACTATCAGCAACAAGTTACTGTGGGAGACAACAAACCAGATTCCAGCGGAGGAAGAAATTAGGAAGAAGCGCTGGAAGTGGATTGGGCACACTTTGAGGAAATCACCCAATTGTGTCACAAGACAAGCCCTCACATGGAATCCTGAAGGTCGAAGGAGAAGAGGAAGACCAAAGAACACATTACGCCGAGAAATAGAGACAGACATGAGAAGAATCAACAAGAACTGGAAAGAACTAGAAAAGAAGGCCCAGGACAGAGTGGGTTGGAGAAAGCTGGTCGGCGGCCTATGCTCCATTGGGAGTAACAGGCGTAAGTAAGTAAGTAAGTAATATTTCAATAATGATCAGATATTGGGCCAGTAAAAGTGGGCATCCCGTCGATAGCATCATCTTCCGATCTAATTAGGTATTAAAACGAACGGCTACACCAAAAACTAACTTTCTGAATTGGTTCTCTAATTTATAGGACAACAAAAGATGTGTAATAAATAGGTAATAACAGACCTTACGGGGATCTGAAGTTTAGGAATAATAAGCTTAGGAAAGAACTGTAGAGTTGATTAATATGGCAACTAACTGCAACTTGTGTTTGGTTAATTTCGTCATTTTAAAACAAAATTCAATTACATCAAGCCATTCGTGTTTATACAGACAAAATTGGTTATTATTTATGAAAGTGAATGTCATCAATGATAGACAACTAACCCATAATCATCAGATGTTCAATTATATATGGACATCATTACATATCTGTGGACATTTTGTGTTTGACTTATAATCATGGTAACTTCTTCTACATTTTCTATGCCAATATGCTATTTAAGAAGTAAGAATAAGTTTCTGATAGCTGGTTATTTCCTTTTTAAAATCTATTCATTCGACAGTCCTTTGTCGGTTATTTTCTATTTAAACGTAACCATCACTCCATTATAAAAACTCATTCAGATAAACGGCTCAATAACCATACTGCAGTGGATAGGAACACGAGTACGGACAGTCAAATGTATTGGACACGAAATTACAGAAGGTCTCACTAAAATCTGACAACCATACAGTTAGCAGTTAATTTGCAAACTATTGATCAGTTGCCTCAATCTTGACTGTTCCTTCTGCAAATATCAGTCCATCGTCTTTGATTCCATTGTTCATGCATTTTCATACCAATTGAGTTCCGTTCCCGTTCTTTCCTTATCGATCTTCTGCTGAAATACTTTCTAGGTCTGACCATCGCCATATGCTACTTATGTGGATATAAGTAATCCACACCACATTATGTCTAATATTTATCCACTATAACAGTTGAGTGTACATTGTGATCGTGTAATTATCATCAATTCATAACAGTTAACAAAGAGAAGATCTAATTAGAGCATAACATTATCTAGCATAAGCTCTACAAAAGTGAGACGAAGAGTTATCCTTCATTCAAAACTTTCAAGCACCTCTCTTATGATAACAAACTAGCAAAACAATGAGCACAATGACTAATACAATAATCTTGGCATCCTACAACAGCCTGCTATAAATACACGTACAAGTTGAATCACTCCATTGCATTGTAAATATACGCATGATTTAGATATCATTACCTAGTACCTGGTTGATATTACGGTGGCATACTTAGATCACGTATATGTGTTGTCTATTTGATCTGGTTTGTTCACTTTTTCTGTTTAAACGTATATTTATTAGAAGAAAGTTATTCATTCTCTGAAGAAACTCCTGTGCTAAGTCACAAATTGTATCTATAAAAATGAGTTGGGACATTAGAAATACGTTATTTTCAATATAAGCTCATTATGAATTTGTCAGAATCAAAATAATGAACTTAAATCGCTTATTATTGAGAGAGCTGCCAACTGTAACCAGAATACTTTTGTAATTTTTCTTTAGAATAAATTTGTTTAGGGTTAGTAAATAACGTGATACATACTGAATTGAAGACCCCGATCCTACGCATACAAAAATAAATTCTACATGTCTGTACGATGGTGAGTCTTTTGATTGATTTAAAGCCTAGTCAGTGCATCTCTTTCATAATAACAATATTGCTCATCGTTTTTTTTGCTACTATTAACTTCGTATTGTTGCACATATTCATTCAGATTTTTACATAAAATCAAATTGAGTATTTCTGGGTTATTGTAGATTTTATTAATGTTTGAACTGAAGAACTAATTGCTTTAAATCTTTAAAATACTTACTTATGAAGATATTTCTGAAACAAAGAGTTGATAAATTACCTTGAAAGATGTCACAAATTACTTCCACTTATTGACTTCTGTATTTGAACACAACTGATTTTCAGCTTCATTTTTTGCTTTCTATGGTGAAATCCAGAACATTTATTGGTTATTTATGATGTCGAATCAGTGACAAGATTTTATAACAAGGTTACTGAAAATGTCCAATCAAACGTGAGACAGAAATATACATGGAATAAAAACGTAACGATTACGTTAGTTTAATCTTGAAAAACATAAAGGATACGGCATTGATTTTAATTTGTTATCACGACCCAATTAGAAAGTCATTTTGACCTTGAAAGGCTTTTCTCCAAGTGACGTCAACGACAGCCAATCATAGACCTGTGTTATAATGAATTGTGTAAACGAAAACCATTTGAAGGTGAAATGATATTGCTTATTCTGAAATGCGTTAGTTGCTAAAAAAAAGTCACACGACTTCGATGTTATAAGATCATCCGAAACTTATAATACCATAATTTTTGCCCTATAAAAATGGGGCTAAATGGGTATTCTTATTTTTCTAATAATTACAAAGAGATTTAAAATATAAGATATACAATGTTTGTAAATTTAGTATCATGTTCTCTTCAAGTGTTTCAGAGATTTCACATTTTATAAACACAATAGTGAATGCATAAGGATTTATATAAAGTTTATTTGCTTATAACAAAGCTGATCATAAATTCACTTGATATTGTTTGTTTGAATCTTCCCATTGATATTTAGGACTACAATTGATCAGTCCCTTATTGGCATATGTGCATACTATGCGTATTGCCTCGATATAGCCTTAATTCACAATCATTATAAGCAAAGATGGATAGTGGCCCATACCACACTGGTCAATTGCAGCGTTAAATATCAATGGGAGGATTCAAACAAACAATACCAAGTGAATTTAAAGTTCACCCCATTGCACAAGCAAGTGGTTATCAGGACTCAGTAGCTGAGTGAATAACGCGATGTCGTTTGAAGCGAACGGTGCTGGATTCGAGTCACAGAGTGAACATTAACTCTGAGGTGCAGGTGCATGCAGCTGACGAGTCCCAAATAGGACGAAACACTCGCCCTGGATTCCACTGCTAGCCACTATCCATCTTTGCTTATAAAGCTGATTATATTCTGTGAATTACCTGTTTCTCATAAGCAGATAAGTAAATATAACGGTACTTCAGATAATGAGATGATAATAATCTTTTATTTCGATGCTGAACGATACTTATTTAATATTCGATAAAATATGCAATCTTAAGATGCCACATTTTTTGTGGAAAAGTTTTGACAAACTTTAGATTTAAATACAGTTATGCATTCTTTTTAGAATAACATAAACGCTTCCAGGTTCAGGTTATACTCAAAATATCTTATCCTTTGTAATTGAAAACCAAACAGTTCACATATGGAAGATGAAATTTTCCCAGGGGCAAAAATTATATTCACTTATATTAATTTAACATAATATGTAATAATCAGATATTCTTCCTTGTTCAGTTAGTTTATTCTCATGCTTTATAACAAGTAATTTATAATCCCATCATTATATGTGCCGATGGAAAATAAGGCTAGTCTCTAAAATTTGTGAATGTATATTAATTATAATGTAAATTATCTGACTATTACACAAAGATAGATTATATGATAATAGATGTGGTGTTAGCCGAGGTAGTGATTAAAATAATAAAAACAATATGATAAAGGAACGAGTAATCTGTCATTTTATGCAAGTCAAAGCTCAAATAAAATCATGGTAAAAATAATAATATTTGTGAGTTATAAAATATTAAAAGATAAAGTGTATGAAAATTCAAAGTTCAAATATTCAAATAATAAAGGAAGACACAGTGGAAGGTGAAAAAAAAGTCGTCATTGACTATTAGGCAGTTACTCACTGAGGACAACAGTGGACTGCCGTGCAATGTCGTGGATTGGTTTGACACTGGCTCAGTGATCTAGAGGTCAAGCGCTCGCGTGCGAGGCCGAAAGTTATAGGTCCGAGTCCCATGGGTGGGATCATGGATGTGCACTGCTGAGAAGTCCCATAGTAAGACGAAATGGAGGTCTAGTGTTTCCAAGTTTTCAGTGGTGGTCTAACATTGATATCGATTGAAACCCAACAATCTCTACATTTTTATACTGATATATCCTAAACTTGTTCTAAACACCAAAATTGGATCTGTTGTCCCGAAAGCCTATTTCCTCCGATGTGTATAAAATACAACTTCAAACCATGTTAATTTGCCAGGAAATTATGATTGATGTTTTCAGCATGAAATTAATAGTATTTTTATGTCATATAGTTTTATGTACAACAAAATTTAATCGATTAATTAACGCTATGAAATAATAGTGATGTTTGTTATTCTCATTATTGAGACCATTAATGTGTCTTATTCATGGTATTTAAAATGATGTAAAATCGATTTAATGAGAAACGTAAACTTTATCACGTTTTAATCAAACTCATACTAAACACATTTAGTAGTTGTCATTCTATAGTACTAAGCATAGATGATTTAAAAAGAAAAACTATATTACCATATCTGTTTTAAATTAGAAACTTGACTAATTTGTTTAGTTTTAATATCATGACAGTTTTATCGCAACTTGATAATTAACTTAATATATGAAGATGGTTTCGACCCAAAGTATCTTAATAGACTGAACTTGATCAAATTTAATAAAATCATGATATAAATTTGAAATATACTTTCATCATTATTTGATTATTGGAATTAGCTAAGAAAGTCACTTCAGTGTCATTATTTCTTAAGATTTATTGTCAACAACATATTACATCTACGAATGGTATCATAGAACAACCTTCTTTGTATTTCCTATGCTTTAATTCAACAAAGGACTCAATATTTTATAAGTTTGAATAAGTAATTGAATTTGTTTAGAGAAAGAGCATTTTTGGGTACTTACTTAACTATACAATGATACTGTCATAAACTATCAATTTATTTAGGACACATAAATCAGTTATGTTATGAGTTGTTGGATTTCGATACGAATACGCAACATTCCAGTATACAAATCCATTCAGCTACTTGAATTCCAAGGCCCAAAGTGTGGAGGGGTCTTTATTGGCTAAAGCGAACCAAGATATATATATATATATATCAACCTATCGCAAACCTAGTGATTATATGGACTAAGTAGCGAAGTGGATAACACGATGATGTTTGAAGACAACGGTATTGGGTTCACGTCTTGGGGTGAACATCAACTCTATGATTCAAGCACATCCAGATGACGAGTACTAAATAGGGTGAAACACTCGTCCTGCATTCAAATGCTTGCCACTATCCATCTCTGGTTTAAAAACGTTTATAAATTATTAAGACTTGAAACTGCGGTTAGCGAACGATTGAGTCAATAAATTGATGGAAGCTACTTTCAATCCGGATTTGACTTAATACAATCCGAAACCAAATTTATGTTCATCTTCAACATTCACCTTTCGAATTTTCGCATTGGATGATAAGTTGCGAATTCGATGATAGAATTGATTCTAACAGAGAAGAAATTAGTCGTTTAATCGAAATCAATTTTTAAGACTTTACAAATCAAATAATACTGAACGAAATCTTCATTTTGTCAGATCCAGTATTTCCCAGTATGTATCAAAATAGCACTTTCACTTTCACACTAAAATTATAATATATTTCCAACAAAAAAGAGACATCTTTCTTTAAAACATAATACTTAAACAATAAATACTTCATGAATTTCATAACCAGCCTTTATTGCAGAGGTATTGACAGTATGATCAATAAATCAATATGGCATGAAAAATATACTGACATACATCAAAACTGTAGACCGACCACCTTGAAAGAAACTCACTATAAGAGTGACAAATTAAGTTGAAATATATCAAAAGACTTAAATGCTTAACATCAAAACAATGTTACATATTAACTAGTCATAAAAAAACATCGTATTCAAGATCACAATAAATAGTTCATCAATGCCTTAATTAAAACTATTTATGTTGAATGAATAACTTTACAGCTATTGAAGGTTGATAAACTTTGTTTTTATTAAAGTTTCACCACATGGCTATTCAACTAAAGAATAATTACCTACAGAATGTTGACATTTTTAAAGCTCAAATAGAAATACAATTTAATAAAAATTACTATATTTACTCTCCTTTTTTACATAGACAAAGCCAAATACAATGCTTCTAAATTTAATTTTTGACAGATTTATTTTTAGAAATATCTAACTTAATTAAGCTTCATATTGTTTAAACTAAATTTAGTTAGGTTTCAATTATTGATCAGCGCATTAAGAATATCTACTGAGTTTTAGGGTGATTTTTATCCGTATATCAATATAATACGAATAATCATTATGTGGTGTATACCACTTATGTCTACATAAGTAATATATAACACCGGTCAGAAGTTGAATGCCAGGCAGCAGAAGGTTGAGAAGATCAGATTGAAGAGAATGGGAACAGAGATTGATTGTTGTGACAATAAATTAACGATGAATTTTGAGACAATTAATGGAAGATTTGTAAATGAAGGATGGTACATTTGGTTTTCACATTTTACCAGAGAACTGTGTAATTTTGTATTGAGATGCATTTGATTGTCCTCACCTGTGTGTTACCGTTCATAACAACTAGATACTTAAAAAAGTGGATATCCATCTCATCTGTTCATGGTACTCATAAGTCAAAACCATTCAATATCTCTTCTAAAACTGAAATTAAAATAAGTAGACTTACATCATTAAAATACTAGTTTTCCTAAGACTACAGGCATACAATTTAAAAAATTATGAGTTTTTGCTATTTATGTTGTCGATATTGATGATTGGAGTCAATCAATCTTAGTCGCTACATGTCCATTCTAAGAGGAATACTTTAATACAGAGTTATGTCACAAGTTTTGGTATACCTTGGAATGTGGTTAGCGGTGGAATATGGTCACCCCTCTCGTTCTATATGAAACTTCTCAGATGAATTTAGTCATATTTCGATATCCATAAACATTCTGGAACTGGAAACTATTCCATTTTTCTTCAAGTGCCTGCGCGTTATCCATCTAGTTACTAGTCCCAGAATATATAGTTTATAGAATATTATATATGTATGAAAGTTCCATAAAATCAATTCCGAATCTAGTCATCAGCGAGAATATTAATTGCTATAGGCTTTTGGTGGATATTTTGTACAATTTAAACATCATTTTCATTAATATTATTGTATTGTGCTTCCTGATTTTCAGTGATTTTCTAACTAAAGTCAATTTGTGATGGAAATCATTTTCATGTTGGACTTTGTTGTTCTAAGAGGCTTCATTTTATAATATCTAATATGAACTATTTTGTTCATCTATTGTTAATTGGATTTTCAGGATTAAGTTAAATACTTCAAGACATTTAGTAAATTAATATTAAACAGCAAACTTTTTACTAATCTCTATCAACACTAAAACAAGTTTGTACCTGTGCATTTTATTATTCTATCATTAAACTTTGATTTGTACTAGTTATTTGAATATCATTGTCAGATATCTTTCTTCACTGAAGGTTTTTGACGGTCATCAAATGTTTGTCGTGTATTAGTTATCTATCAAAAAAAAGAAATATAAAAAATTACCAATAACTTGTGATTTTTTGTTTCTTTCATGTTCTTGAGTTATACAATAATCTTCGTTACTGTAGTTTCTAAATGAGGATTTATAAGAAAAGACTATAGTAAAAATGAATTCTCAGCAGCGTTTAAACTTTTTTAAACAGAAGCCCAATTAAAGGTTAATTGAGTAAAATCACAAAATTATTAACTGGAATTTCTTATAGTTCCAGTTATGTGGTATCGTTTCAGGTTGTCTTATTATCGGGAAAGCTACCATTTTTTTACATTCCATCATATGTCTTTTGCTTCTGACTGATATACATCATAGTTTTTATCATGCGAAAGCGTGATCATAGGTTTACCCCATTCTCGTGTTTATTTATATGAACGTAAATTTTTATTTTACACAAAATAATCCCTTTATTTCAAAACCCGGTTACGGTTGGAAAATCGCTACCAGAAGGTGCTTCATTTAATAAATAAACGGTTACATGTTAGCTAACAGAACCTGAAGTTCATTCTGTAGATATTTGAAATGATTTATTTCGCAAAATTCAAACTACTTATAACATAAACAGGTACGAATTACTTAGCTTTCTAAGTTGTCGTAGTTCTCCTTACCAATTTCAATTTGAGAAGAAAGTCATCAATGAACTAACCAGTTTGAAATTAACCACTGGCTTTATTACTGATAACCATGAATTTAATCATTATCGAACAGTCTAATTATTCATTTATCCAATTATTGCAGGTTATATTCGAATCACATTTATTCCATAACATCTAATGAATATTATGGTTTTATTGAGGTTACTGAATTTCTTACGGTAAAACATCTAAATTAATTTTGAATAAACAATTTTTCCTAAGTCTTTTGTTAATAATAAAAGCACCTATCAGTGAATTTAAATTAATGAAATGAAGTCAGTGGCATCGTTCAATAGGTACGAAATTCGATAACTTTTATGAGGCTGAGGTGAATCATCAACTGAATGATATAGTTTTCGATCTAAGAATCACTAAAAATCTTCAATTATTTCAGATTGGCCTTACAAAAGATCTGATTTCATAACTCTCTGTTAATTACTTCCAAATGTTTGAAACAGTACCTTTAGTAGGAGCTTATTCAGAGTTCAATCAGCAAAAATCCTATTCTAAACTACCAAGGAGCATCAAGTACTGATTACTTTACGTGCTTATAATTATCCTACTTCTTCATTACCTAAAATAGTTATGTAGCTCTTCTACATGTAACTATCAAAAATAATAACTATGAAAGGAGATAAAAAGCAGATGGGAATATCATTCTAAACACTTTTTAATTCAGTTTTATTAAAGTAAGAAACTTAGCTGTTTGTATATACCAATCGGCTACATCCTTATCTAAGTTAATCTTAAAAATAATTCTGGAACATAAATGTTGCTATAATTGCGTACTATAAGATTATATTCTAAAATGGTAAAAATCATTTTATTGATTGGATTGTGATTTTGATGAAGAAACAATAAAATGCTAAAGTGAATTCAAATAAGTCACATGCAGTTGACTTTTTGTATCCACGTATTTTACCATAAAAGTGATTTCCTACTTTAGAAACTAATCTAGTAGTATTGTCCAGTTTTACACACATTTTAGTTTTTATTCTTTGATCATAATGAATATACCGAGATAAAGAATGATTCATAAATTACCGTCAATTAAAAAACTTAGTAAATAATATGATTTTAAATCAAATGTATTTCTGTTTTCCCATAGTAAAGGAATTCACATGTTTCGTTAAGTATAAACGATATACTGAAGTGTTCAGTAAGAAGTAGTATTTATATTACCATGGTTAACGAACAAAGTTATCTATCGAATTAGTCAGTTCATACTGGAAAATGTTGAGTGACATATTTAAGATAGCCTTTGATAAGAAAATAGCGTTTTTTATAGTTTACATCATTCTGGAGAAAGATTCAATAAAAACAACAAAATAGGACCACATCAGGGTGAATCCATCAGATGAGACGGACTGAAACTAGAGGACGTGAGTAAAATGGTTCATCTGATAAAATAAACGTCAGAGGTCAGAATAAATTGGAATTGAGTCAAAGTTGATCTTTAACAAGCATATGTGTGGTATGATCACTTTTGTTGTATAGATAAATATTTTCACTGAATTATTTTGCTTTTACCTTGGTTAGAGCTATCAGTAACACCAAATAACATATACCTTAACTTCATGTTTAAGTTATCTATTCAGGAAAAATAATCAAAAGTAACCTAAGAGGGTAAGTATTATTACCATGATTTGACTAAATAATTTCACATAAATTAGGGATTGGGTAGGCCATTTGTATTGATAGAAATACCAATACATTTGCAATATTTAATTGAGTGGAAAACTGCATGAGTAGTGCTACGACATCTTAATGCTTTTTATTAATTTCCTAATTGAATTGTAACTTCTGAATTAACCTTTGAACCTCTTGTTGTAAACTCGACAACTGCATTTTCGACTTCAGCTCAATCTTGTGAGACACTAACTTTTATAACGTTCTCACTGTTTATAATCGCTTAATTCAAACATAGAAACGTGAAGTTGTCAAAAGAAATTACTTTTTTATGAATCTTGTTCTTTAATATACAAAGATAATAACTGAAAATCTTTATCGTATACCACAGTATAGTAGATTTAAACTAGGAATATGAATTATTATTTGATAGGACATTGTAATACAATCTAAAATACAATTTACAATATAAAACTTTTAGTTTATTATCAAATATATAGTAAACTTACAACCAAATTATAATTTGTTTAAACAAATATGTACATGAAACTACTGAAACACTGAACGTAACCTCAAGAACACAGTCTACAGAATAAGCATTTAAATCACTAAACAAAAAATATAAAAAGTATCCTCTACATGTCATTAGATGTTTTTAAAAGAAAATCCTGAAATTGATTCCTGAATATAAACAAGAGTATAACGAATAATAAAGCTATAGCTAATTCATAAATAAAACTACAATCTGACACTACTATGTCTAACCAGATATTTTGAAAAGAGAGAAACCTTTCACCGTGGACGGAATAAAAGAATTATACAATATTTGTACAAACGTTATTCAACAATAGTTAAGTCGCTTGATCGTCCACAAAGAGACATGAGATAACAGCTATGCAGTAATAATGGATTGTAGTCTGACGAGTAGCCCAAGTGCTAACTCATCATTCCATGGTTTTGCAACAACTTGTACACCAATAGGCAGACCTTCAGAATGTTTATACTGTTCAGAGAACATCATGTTAAGCGAGGAACGTTTGAAATTGTCATCAGGGATGTCATCAAATGCTTGCAAATCACACTTTTCAACACGTCCCATGGATAAAGTACCAGCTGGGCAACCGAGTAAATTATATAAACATGTAAACAGTAGTACACAATTAGTTACATACGACGGACTATCATCCCATGGGGCAGGTATTGGCGCAGTTGGGCACACTAACACGTCTAGTCCTACTTCATTCCACAGTGAGAAAAATTCTTGCTTATAATTATTAATTTGCTTTATCAAAGTTTTACGACTTTGACTGTAGCCTAAACCTCTTAGAACAACTGCTGTGGCTGGATAGTTATTTTCAATACCTTGTGCACGCCATTCAGCTATTCTGTGTCGAAGAAAACGGGGTAACGCATAGAACAAATGTAAGAGACGCTGCCTATAATCTACCAAAATGTCTCCGTTTCCGTGAATATATAGTAACTTCAGGGATTCTGGTTCCATGTAACTAGCCAGTAAACTTATAGTTAGCTGGTAAGCTCTACTTGGTGTTGGCAAGGCAAAGTCGACCACTTCATGACCTTGTCTAGAAAGCCCATCACGAATTTCTGACATGACTCTTTGCACCGATGGTGAAGCTTTGACTAGACCATCAAAATCCGAATAAAAACCAATTTTCAATTTCCTATTTCCTTCTGCAATAGGTTTATATTCCTTATCGTTGAACGCCATCGGACATAAAGTACAATCATAAGCGAACATACTTGAGGTCCAAAGACTTTTCAAAATATCAACAACATCCTCAATTCTATGACCCATTGGAGATGGAACTGGTGACAAGTTTTCAGGTAGTTCGATTGGCAATTTCAAATCTTTATTGCTCATCCTATATGGAGTTGGTTTAAATGCTGTTTTTCCGCAAAATGCAGCTGAAAGACGTGCTTCACCTAATATATCAAAACCAACAGCTAATGGAGAACCCTTATGGACCAACAAAGGCCCCGTACCGCTGACACACGCTCGTCCAGGATGTGTAGGATGACTTGTTAATCCAGTTATTGGATTGTTCGCTGATAAGCCAAGAATCTTTTGCTTTACATTTGTCAATATCACTGGGATTGTACCACAATCACGCAATGCTTTTACTAAAATACAGTCATCTTCTGCACCACGACTAGTGCATATTGTATATCCCATTGTATGGTCATAACCATGAATAGGAAATATTTCTTCCAGTGCTATAGGTATCCCATGAATTGAACTAACATGTTCGCCTTCTGAATCCCGTGAGCTATCCGCTAATATAGCGTAGACGTCAGCTTCATAAATAATTTCACTAATGCAGTTGGATCTTGTACGAATTAATTCTAAACCACGAATTTGATAAGCGTCTAAAAGATCGACTGACGTAATACTTTTATTATGTAGCTTTTCACGCAGTTGACTCAAGCTCATTGATGTCATTTCACTATTGTTGTTGAGTGATAGCTGTTTAGATCTACTGTCCATATTATGTAAACCTTGAAATTTGATATGTAATCGGCCATGTTTATCCGTTAAATCATCTCTTTTCTTATTCAACCGTTTATAAACACTATATCTTCTCCAACAGAATAGAAGACAGCGAAATATTAGCCATTTTTTAAATAGATAACTGAAAATATGACATGTTGGCAAACTTAAAACCAATCGAATTGACGTAATCACTGTTCTACTAAATATATAAAATGTTGCTAAATCTAGAAGGTAAATAAGTGTTAATCCATCGATAAACAGACACAGGGTATTTGTTACATGGGACATAATGTTGATCAATTCTTGTTCCGATTGTCTTGTTGAACACACAGAAATAATGCCTTCTGTAAGCAGAATAGAAAATGAAGATTAGTAAAATACAATCATATGAACATAATAAAGAGATTTTGTTTTAACAGATCAATAATAGGTTGTTTCTGTATTTGAGAAATGTACAAACATTTAGGTAAGAAGTAATTCATAAGAACAAACACAGATATACCATAAGTAATAGACAAAATGACGATTGTCTAGGAATTTTATACCAGTATAAAATATTAATTATGAATCTAAAGAACTTATTTAAAGTTTTAAAAAATTAGGTGAAAGGCATTAAAGGTATGGCGTGTTTGGAGGTTATTGTAATTTGATTTGCTGGTTTTGTGTTAGTTAAATGTATTTCTCTTCATTCACCGCAACTATCAAAATCTATCGATCAGCTGTGTAATGCAACCAGTAGTCTGATAATAAGTTTCATTTTGATGTAATTAGTTCAGCTTCTAAATGACTTAGTCCCAGATCGTTTGGCTAAGTCTTGATACCTAAAGAAGCGATAATGAACTATGTTGTTTAAAAATAACTGATTAAACATTTCATTGAGTTAATACATAGTTCAATGAGCATAAAGAAAAAATTATATCTAAAAACTCATGAACATTAGCCATCATACACATTCCACTGATGATCATTATCATAATTAAAATTTAGTGGAAAAACAATCATGTTGAAGTATTAAGTATTTAGATAAGTGTTGTTTATGTCACTCCTAATAATATATAACCAAATACTGATAAGTGTGAATACTAGTAAACCGCTCAAACAATAGCTTCTTTTTGCTTATAAGTAATTCTGTTTGGAATAATAGAATTCATATTGTAACTACATCCGTTAACAATAACAGATTATCATAACGATTTCATGAATCATAAACTATTACATATAAATCGACTTCTGTCCTGTTGGAAAAATATAGATAGCCTACTGAATATTGGAAATTTTTAAGTTAATAATAAGACATATTTACATACATATGCGCTAAACTTACATCATTTTCTTTATTTTAACCTACTACTACTAACTTGTTCAGTCACGTTTATTTCTAGATTACGTTAACTAAAACTCAGCAGAACGGTAGCTTTTATCTCCTTAAACAGTATATTATAACTTTATTTCATATACTAAACCATGTAGAAACGTGTACAAGACAAACTTTTATCACTTCTACTATGAATCTATGTTATACTGGCAAGATACTATACACGACTTAAGTAAAATAATTTATATAACCTCTTATATCTAGTACAGTAACTCTTTAAAATGCACCCTATGTGCAATGGGAAGTTGATGACCATTTTCTATTGCTTATGTATAGAGAGTATTTTTGGCTCCATCAGATTTCATCTATAATCCTTTTCACTTTTGGGAACTGTTAGAGATATGAAAGTAGTTGTCACTTCTCAGTTCCCCACACCGTTGAACGATGATTTGTTTTGAGTTACCGAAAAAATAAACTGGGTTGGGGTGTTCTTGAGGACCTAAGGAACTTGGCCGCAGGACTCCAGGGATAACTGTTTGAAACTAGTCACATACAGCGTTTTTTGGGAAAGTTCCTGATGTGTTAGCTTTATACTTTAAAGCCCTTACCATGGGAGATGAAATTCATGGCATAAATAGAAGTACTATTTTTATGACCGGCCGATCCTACGCCACCCTTCTATAGTGGAAAGGCACAATCACTGTATATTCTAGTTGTCTGACATGAGCTTCTTACTGGCATTATACCTCTAATCCGTCATGATTTTAATTTCTCCCAAAGACATTTAGTTAATGCTTTTAATATCACTGTTCCCAAACTGACCTTTCTGTCATATTAAAATTTCATTGAACAAATATTCAAGTCCAAAAACTCGATTTGGTAGTCCCGATATGTAAGCTCGACCTCCATATCACTTATCTGAATATTGTTTGATATAGTGGTTTATAGGGATGGAGTGAAAACGGGTTGTTAGGTTTTCTCTTACCTTTTAAAATGGATAAGTGCTGGTTGCATGTAATTTAGTTTCTGTAAAATATTCAGTCTAACGAGAAACACTTTATCTCATTTTCAAGTCAGTCGGTAAATCTTCTGGTAACCTTTTGTAATAATAAGATCATTCACTATTCATATTTTTTTTCAAAAAATTAAGCCTTTAAAAAGTTATATACAAGGTTGGAATTCCAACCATAAAGGTCAGGTATTCAATCATATTTCATCTTTAGAAATCAATTTTTGTTAAGTAAATGTCATCCAACTCGTAGTGTTTAATTATTTCTACTGAAAATTTGTGGTAAAAATATACAAAATTCTTTGGGTTTATGTTTCATTATGTTTAACGAACGGTTTTAATAAAGAAAAAATATGCTGTTTTTACTCTTGTATCTATCGCCAGGATGTATTTTATGATAGTTGACGTAACCCAATGTGTCGGTGGATGAATTCAGAGAAGAAAATTTTCTATTCGACGAAATTATTTACTTAAGTCGTATATTCGTATTTATTGTTGTTTGATAAATATTTAAGAAATAACACCAAAAGATGGTCCGAAATTTCAAATATCAAAAGACTACATAATGATAGAGAGTTTAGAGAAGGAAGGGGATGTGATAATAATTTACGGGTCAGAAATATGAAAGATAGTTGTTAACAAATACGAAGAAAAAATGGAAAACGTGAATGATCATATAACAATTGAACAGTAGTCATGAAAAATTGTTTGAGCATGATAATAATTGATTATGGTTTTGAAAAAAGTAAAAAAAAATAATAACCGGAACGTACTGAAAAAAGGCATCAGGGCCACGAAAGGATGAAAGGTCGAGCGTATTGCTTTGGAACATAAAGTTCAGGCTTAAAATGGTGAATTATCAACGCATCATCAGTACATCAGATTTTGATTTGACATCCCTTTGATTACACCCTTTTTTACCATGCAGATTATTTTGAAGGAAGACTCCTTTGGGGCCTAGAGTCGATATTATGCTTCTGTATTGAGCCACACCTAACAATGTTCTAAAAGGCGGTTAAAAAGTGTTGACTTAACGCGGTCAGTGTAGCCTGTCCCTCAAGATGCACATAATTGTGGTCCAAAACAGAAGTATTCATGTTAGTAAGCTTACTTGAGAAAACAATATGAAGCTCAACTGGGTAAAAAGTCTTCCTAAGGAATTTCGGAATTCACTTACTCAATAATTTTTTTTCTCTATCTACTTTAAATTCGATGTATTCTCTTTATATTTTCCTATAGTCTCATATGTTTATCAAACATCTATAAATATGTATGTTTTCAGTTGATCTGATGAGAAACTAAGATCTACATGTTGGCATAAAAAATGGTTAAAATTCTCAGTCACAGTGATATCATAATATTACAGAATTTGTACCGGACGTGATATGATATACAAATGCTTTGCGAATGTCCTTCGAAAGCTGTTACTGTGACGATTGAAATGCAAAATGTTTTTTGCAGGATGATTACACATTATTTGAAAAGCAGTTTCGGCTTAGTGTATTACCGAAATTATATTTGCTATTTGCTTCTGTAGAGATTCATAAATGTACTATGATGGAAGCTTCCAGAATGTTGCTCGATGAATGTGGATTTAACACATGACAATTTCGTAATCTTATACAATAAATGTCAATGAAAACATCACGTACACTTTTGTGTTGGCTACTAAGAGTCCTTTGTGTGTGAAAGCTATAGATACTATCCGACGTTTCAAAGTTCGGGATTGTTGAGTAACGGTTCAAAACCAGATGTTTAGATCAATTAGCTACCTACCAAGGAGTAAACACAGATTTTAACTCTTCCTACTGACCACTTCAACCTATCGGATATCAGATTCAAACTTTAACTCACCATTAAAGAATGGACACATAGTTATACCCGAAAAAAGGATTTAGATAAAACTACAATTTTCAAAAAAATCTCTTATTCACTGATACCTAAACTACCAGAAAGAAACTAAATAAACAGAACTTGGGAAATTAATTAATAAAGTACCGTTGACGAAACGTAAGATTGTAGTTAACTAACTGGAGCAGATCAGAAGGCTCGTAGAAAAACAAAAGTATCCTTTGTCTAACTTTTAGACAGAAAGCAGTATACTCATTCATATTCATAATAATGATTAAGGGTAACATTATTTAAAACTTATGATCGACGGTTTATGTCTGACAGATACTTTTAATAGCGTATAGGATTTTAATTACAAATTAGATCACCAATCCCTGATGTCAGAGTTTCTAATCTCGACTGAATGTGACAGTTATATGATTTTCGGAAATTATTTTAAAATCTTACCCAACATGTACACTCTTTACGTATCGTAACTCTAGCATTTTTAAGCGTATTCCTAATATGCATAAAACATTGAGATCTGAGTATCAGAAACTTCAAGTGTTATACGGATCTATGATGAGCAAACTATACACATTACAAATTCTAGTTTGTTTGATGATACAGATAGATGAATTTATTTTCATTTCGGCTGTTTTCACATCAGTGAATAATGGAGCTTTTCAGAAATGTAATTATTGGTTAGGTCTCTAGGTTTTGAGGCCTCCTGTATCTGATATAAGACAGATTTATTTTTTGCTATCTACAATAAGATGAAACCGAATATTTCAAACCTCATACGATTCTTTAACGATAAAACTACATCGGATGCTCTAACACACGTTCATATATGTTTACACCTATCTGTTGACGTTCCTGATTAAATACTTGATAAAGCCTTTCTAGTACCGAGAGAATATTTGGGATTAATAGCAAACCGTTTCCGAATATATTTTTAAGAAAGAAAAAATCGACAGATATTTAAACCGTTTATACTTATTGGTTTGAGAAAATTTGGACATTAAAAAAAGGAAATACAAACCTTAATATATTTAGATTCTTTGATGGATATAAACCAGAAATTCTTAATTCCCTTTATGGTTGGTACTCGGTTGCAGGTTCTGTAGTAGTTGAACCTCAAAAGTTTCAGAATATTGAAGACTTTTTGACAAGCTCAGGATAACTAATATTTCAAGTTTATTTAGTGAAGTTTACAATGCTTGAAATTTTCAGCTATATCTATAGCCAAACGCACTAGGTATGGAACTTTAGACACAAGGGTGCTGGAATCAATACACAGTATAAACGAGCAAATGAACTTTCTTTTGATATTTCCAAATACTTTCAGTGAAATGTAAAGTTATTCTTAGATAATGAACAAATCGATAGTACGAAGTTGTAAAGATTTTTAGATTTCACAGAAATCATGGGCCGATTAATGTTAGACCATCATTGAAAAGCTGAAAGCACTGGGCGGCCATTTCGTCCCAGCATGGGACTCTTCAGCAGTGCGTACCCGCGACCCCGACAGCGGGAACTGGACTGAAATTTGACAATCTCCACGACCGCTTACCGACAATTGTTATTTGCTCGCTAGTGACTAGCTTTCAGATAGGAGTCTAGGTGTTATAGTAAGTGGCCGTGACTAGTGGAGCTATACCGTGTTGGGTTTAAGACAGTTACCCAATAAAAGATGATTGCCTAATGTCATCGATTTGTTAAAGTCAGACATTAACATTATTGCATGCCGGCTCAGTAGTTTACGGCTTAAATGTTCGCGCGCGAAAACGATGGTTCTGGGTTCGAATCCTGTTTGTTGGGTCGCGGATGAGCACTTTTGAGGAGTTCCATGCTGTGGTGACATGACTGTCCAGTGCTTCTAGCTTTTCAATTATTTCAATTAACAAAATTCCTTATCATTAAAATTTCTGTGAATAAATAAAACATTTATATCATTGAAAAGTATCATCAGACGACTTACATTGAAATTGTAATAATTTTACTAATGAACTGGTTAAAATCACCTAAAGAAAATACTTTTTATTACTGGCATCATTTTATTAGCAGTTGTTTGATTTTATTGGTCGAAAATAACCCTCTTTTTTGACCTTGATAGATTAATAGCTCAACTATGATCAATGACCAATCGGACGAGTGTTTGTTTGTACTAAACTGTTTATTTTTTCAAACAAAGTATCTGTTATATAGTCTTCACATTAATCAATTAAGTTATTAGTAAGGCTTGTCTATTTAAACTTAATTAGTGTTTTATTCTGTAGAGACTAAGAGGTGAATTTTATGTTTCATTTTTATTTTCTAGTCGTTGTTTTTCTTTTCTATTCACATTGATGGTCTTGACCAGGTAACCGTGTTCATTGAAAGCAACAATAGAAATAAATTTTTGAATTAGATACACAAAAACTGTCTAGTTCACGGAAAGATAAAATTTGGAAGAATCTAGGGATTTTCTACTATAACTTTGTTTTTTTATATACGAGACCACCAGTCAATAGCAATGTTCATATTTATATTCAACATTTATAGATAGATAGCTGTTACATATTTAATAATTGTCAGAATCAGACAACACAGTAAAATAAAGTTGCCCGTAGTAGTCTAGAACTGGATTAAGGTGCTTACTATTGACTAAATTATAAACATGCTCAAGGATAAACTAAGATGTATGGGGGTCCGATAAATTTAGGAGGAAATATTATTGAATATATATTAATGTACCGCCGCAAAATTCTTTACAGAAAACACACATTGGTTAATCGAAAGTTTACTGCCAAAGCAATGAGTAGTGAGAAAAGTTATGGTGTAAACGTCGAAATAGGGTAAGGATTTAGTCTTAGGAGTTGGAGCTAGGTTTTAGGGTTAAAGTCATCACGATGAACTGAAATAAGCTATAATACAGGAATGCTAAAAACATATTCAAATCCTAACTCCTAGCATAATAACTCATTCACTTATTGTTTTCGAGTCCTGACTGGCCAAAGTGATTAACACCTCGGGGTAGTTCGGCAATATACTTTAATTTTACCTACACGTGTTACACGTTGTATACCGTGTTAAAAAAAAAGAAAACTCCGGCTAAAATTCACCTTTAGTTTCTCTGATTACCCTAATAGTGCTGTGTTCTCTGAGCCAAGTAGAGATCTACTTAAAGTAAGAACTAATTATAGTGATCAGACGGTAAGTGAAGGTTTCCCAATTAAGATGTCAACTTTAGATAACACAACACTATCAAAAGTATCCCCATTATGTTAACCTTTAGATATATTTAGTATTAATAACTATATCAGACAGAATAATTTTGATATTTAGAGGTATTCATTACTAAGTATAAAGGTTTGAGTAGAATGTGGATTTAAATATGATAGTAGATCTCCAATTTATAGGCTGAGATAATAATTACTTCAGTGCTGTAACTATAATTCACTACTTAAAATAGATACATCAGATAATTGTTTTATTCACCGCCTTTTAAAAAGAGCTGTTGATAGTTTCAATGGATTTTAAAAAAAAAACATCAAATCAGTATGTGAATAAATTTAATGGTAACAAAAACCCGTCACTTATCGAAGTCTGTGATTCTCATTTGCTTTCTCATTACCGTTGTAACATTATTGTGTAAGATGCCTTTGGGTATTCATTTAAACCAGATGTCAATTACGGTCAATACGTCCTGCTTTTCGGTGAGAGTAGAATAATGGATAAGCATATGAGTAACCATAAAAAGATGTGTAATGATCCAGTGGTGGAAATCCACTTTCTCAGAACTATATTCAGGTATGTCATCACCTAGAATGTTCTTTACCAACTTATTACCTTTAATACAATGATAGATACTTTGTTCTAGTCATGATAACTAACGGAAAATTACTTATTAAGTTATTAAAATAATCCATTGTGTCACTGGATAAAAATAAAGAGAATTTAGAGAAGAAAATTTTCTTTTTTCGACGAAATCATCTACTTAAGTTGTATATTCATATTTATAGTTGTATGGTAAATATATATCTATAGAAGGATAGAAAAGATTGTACCATAAAGTGATTCGAGACTCCAAATATCAAGGTAGGTCACTTAATAATCAGGGGGTTAGAGAAGAATAGGAGGATGAAAACAATGAAAGATAACTATCCACTTGATAGATATGTAGAAAAATGAAAAACACATAATAACTGAATAATAATCGCGAAAAATTGTTAGATAATTACAAAACACTAATTTTTAAAAAAACAAGACCGAAACATTGCGGTGGATCCCAGGAAAAGAGCTTGGCCAAGATATAACAATAAGCCAAGTTACCAACAATATACCAAGAGAATTAACACTACAAACCTAAACGCATGAGTAACGCAAAAGGTAACAAATTACAGTTAATATATAAAACGGTATATTGAACAAGAAAATGGTAACAGCTGTTATGAAATAAATGTTACTTGTAAGCTGCTCTCTGAGATAACAACCACAAATGAGTTCACTTGATTAACAAAAGTTCCTCAGCACGTGATGGCACCAACGGAAAAATGAAGATTAAATCCTGTAGTATTATTTAATAGTGATCCGGACCAAAGCTCCAAAGTAGTGTGGGAAAGCCTAAAAGGATCCTATAATACTATTATAAACATCAATCAAGGGCCGTGGCCAATAAAGCAGAAGAATGGACGGCGGAGAGAGTGTTTATATTTTAAGGACCGCGGTAGTGTGGTGTATGTTAGATATAACCAAACAAATATATTCGTTTCTTTACCATTGATACAGAGAAACAATAGGTATTGAATATAAATGTGGTTACATATAAAGTGTGACAATTAGGAAAAATACGTGGTCTTTATTTTGTCGTCACAAAAAATCACTGAATAAACATGTCGCAATAACATGCTACAGAAGGGAATTAGGGTCAAGAAAGAATGAGAGGTTGAAAGTATCGTTTTCGCACGCAAAATTCGAGCTTCAATTGGTGGATCGCCGACACTTCAGCAGTGCATAAGTTTTTGATTCGGCCTCCCTCTGATTCAGTTCCTTTAATTGTGTAGATTACTTTAAAGCAAGACTCCTTCGGAGCGACGTGTCCAGAATTGATTAAATGCTCCTGTATGGAACTGGTAACTGTTTTACATTTTCCCTTTAAAAATCACGCTAAGTAATGTTCTGCGATGCGTTTGGAAATAGATCGCTTTGTGTGACCAATACAACCTGGCCTACAGAAGCAGGTAAATTTATAGATGGACATCGATGTGGTTCAAAGCGAAAGTTAATCCTTAACACGTCCATGAATGGTAGGCCTGTTTGAGAAGACAAAACGGAGCTTAGCTGAATGGAACATTTTATTCAGGGATTTTGAGATCCGTTTATTTAAGATTTCAGCAACCGTATCTCCTTTAAATTTGATATTCATAAACAGAGTTTTCTTTTAAATTGTTGGTGCTTTTTCACGATGGTGTTCAGGTGTTAAGTTCCTATCGATGAATCTAGGTGGATGACCATTCCCGATAAGTATCTGACGAATTTGAAGGAATTCGTCATCTATTGTGTTATTAAAACATATTCACCTAATCTTTGAGAATAAAGAGCGAATAAAGTTTTTCTTTTTACTCATTCGGACGCAACTATTGAAATTTGTATACGACCCATTCCAAGTCGGTTTTCTATATAAAGATCTATGTAAAGAACCATCTGACCTTATTTTCAACTGGACATCAAGAAAATGAAATTCCACGTTCGCTTCTTCTTCCAATGCGAATTGAATCGAGTGATGACAGTTATGAAAGTATCATCCATATATCTCTTATATAAATGAAATCCCTCAATTATTGGTCGAAGTACCCTATTTTCCAGATTGCCCATGAGACAATCAGCCAAGAGGTAACCCGTTGATGAACCCACTGCAACTCCATCAGTTTGTCTATAGAAGTCATTATTAAATCTGGATTTCACATTGACAATACATCATAGAATTGGTCCTTTTAGAGAATGTTTTGGGATATAAATATCAACGTTGTTACTTTCAATATAGTCACAAAAAACATATAGTTTCTGTGAGTGGAACATTCGTCAAGTTAGAAGTGATATCCAATGACATCGTTTTTCTGCCATTTATACTGATATTTCTAATTGATATTTGGAGTCTCAAATAACTTTATAATACAATCTTTTCTATCATTCTATAGACATATATTTACCATACAACTATAAATACGAATATATAACTTATGTAAACGATTTCGTCAAGAAGGAAATTCTTTGCTCTGAATTCTTTCTATTTTTACTTTTCAAGTTTTATACGTAGTCAGTAATATATCATCTTATTTTCTAGCCTAAGATCTCTCATCAAATGGTAGTATGTTGATCTTATTTGTTAGGAATATTTTACCTAACTGAACTTCTTTATTCCGCTTACATTTATCAGAAGTCGTTGTCAAACCACAAAATCATCAAAATTACTTAAAATTGAATAAATAATTTATCTTAAACTTTAAGTGCTGACGATCCTTGGTGATACCTAAAACTCACTTTTTGTTACAAGTGTAATTGTATCGAGAACCATTACTAGTCATCATGAGAAGAGTTTTCTGTTTTGAAAAAGAAGTATTCACTCAATGTTAATAGTATTTTGTGACCATTAAAACAAATCTGTTAATGTAGGCTAGTGGCATTAGGCTTAATTACTTAACCTTACTTTATTCATGATAGATTTAAAGTGTTTTTACTTGATCTAAGAAAACTCAATAAAAGAGTATCGGATTTCTGGGGTTCTTTGTTAGGGGGAAGTTATGACTTGTACTTTCGTAATTTTTAAATATCTGTATTATGAAGCATCTGTATTCCAAAGATTTAATATGTTTTCTAAAAGTTAGGGACTGAGTTAAGAATTAGTAAAGTCGATTAAAAGTTTGGCAGCAACTTTGCTTCTTAAATTTCAAAAACTCTGTGAGTTATAACGAATAAAAGTGTAAATTACTCTTACCAAAGTTTTTCATTTGTCTATATTTCATTTAAAATTATTGCCATTTACGTGAAGCGAACTCGGTGGAGATTTTAGTAATTTTTTATATAGTTGAAATCATGAGTCAATTGAAGCTAGACCACCATGGAAAACCTGGAAGCACTGGATGGCCGTTTTGTCCTATTGTGGGACTCCTCAGTAGTGTGTATCCACGATCCCGCCTCTCGAGATTCGAACCCAAGGACTATCAGTCTCGCACGTGAGCACTTATCCGATAGACCACTGAGCCGGCCGGCATCCAACGGTGTCAATGTCTAACTTCAACCAATCCACGAAATTGAGCAACCATTCATCAAGGTCTTCAATGAGTTGATATCTCCCAACAGACCTGATTGAACTCCACTGGTTACTGCTCCTCACTAGAACTCCAGGAAGTACCTCTTGAAGCCAGTCACTAGTGAGCATATGATCATTGTAAGAAGGGGGGAGGGACCGTGGATGCGCACTTCTGAGGAGTCCCACAATAAGACGAAACGGCCGTCCAGTGCTTCCAGGTTTTCCATGGTGGTCTAGCTTCAATTGACTCATGATTTCAACTATGTAATTTGTGTGTTTATCAGACAACCATTATCATAAACTCATTGTTTACAGATTGTTTAATACACAAATACTTATTTTCAAAAAAATTTGCAAATCACGAGTCACTTGTTTTGAAATGAATGAAATGAAATATTAGGTGGTTCGTTCATTGATAATCACATTGAAAATAAACTATGGTATGTAAAGTTTGCATACTCTGTCTATTTTTCAAGTGGTTGTAAAAAACAAAATTAATGCATTGAACTAAAGAATTAAAATCTCCATGTTTTTTAGACTAAACTATATTTAAACAGAGTGAGAATTATAATGTATTTATAGAATATGGTGAATTTACTGAATTTCGTTGCTTTTTCTTCAACTACATAGAGTGCTGTTAGAACTGAGTAATAATGCCAGGATGTTTGGGATGCGTTTCTCCCCATCTAAATGTAAATTGTTATTCCAGGACTGGCCTGCGTCAACATCTGAACTAAGGATAGGGAGCGAAGTAGTCGAACGCGTCGACAACCTCACTTATCTTGGAAGTCTGATCAGCCTTAATGGGTTGGTGTCTGACGAAATCTCAGCACGGATTCAAAAGGCTCGTTTGGCTTTTGCCAACTTACGTCACCTATGGCGTAGACGAGATATCCGTCTATCAAGTAAGAGACGAGTTCGTTTTGTTCTACTTTACGGCTGTGAAACATGGCCATTAAGAGTAGAAGGTACTCGTAATTTACTAGTATTTGACCACAGATGCCTTAGAAATATTGCTCGCATCTGCTGGGATCACTGGATAAGTAATAGTGAGGTTCGACGCAGGGTATTAGGGAATGATGGTAAATCAGTTGATTAGGTGATGAATCTTCATCGACTGAGGTGGTTAGGCCACGTGTTACGTATGCCTGAACACCGATTACCACGACACTCAATGCTGACTAGTGTAGGGGATGGTTGGACGAGAGTTAGGGGCGGCGAAACCAAAACGTGGCATCAGAGCTTGAAGTCACTAACTTCTAGTCTGAGCCATGTTGGCAGATGCAGACTACTTGGTTGGGGTCCGCGTGACTATCGTAACCAATGGTTGAAGACTCTAAATGACATGGCTCAGAATAGACCACAATGGTGTAGGTGTATACACTCTTTATCTTCCCTTAAACCTTGAGATTAAAATAGCTTCATAACGTTCCTTATATACAACCTATCTTTTATATACTACCACCACTAAATTAACTATTTCTATGAATCCGGTGTTGATCTTGTTGTGCTAACGAGGTATGGCAACTTGGACCGATGCATAAATATGCCTGGTCCTACGTTGTAGCTGACTTACTGACTATCGGTAGAAATAAGTTACATTGTTTGAAATGAATATTTACGTAAGGTGATTAATAATAGTGTTTTAACAAATAATATTAAGTAACTGGGTTGCTTCATATACACTAATTAACTTACAGGTTAATTGTGTTGTATAAAAATGTTTAAAACCTTAAATACTTATCATACTGATTTAAAAACCAAAACAGTTTGGTAGTTTAACACACTTTGTAGGAGATATCTCGTATGTCATGCTGACTTTTTATAACAATTTTTAAAGAATGTGCTTGGATTTTCCTCCATAAGTGGCATAATACTAGGAATATAATGTGTAATAGTGAATCTCCAAGTTTTTTGGTTTTTCTTTATATCTGATTTATTTTCCTGTGAGATATAAACTACGGACAACTTTTCGTATCTCTTCATAAGATTGATGTAAATATTCTTTTATGAACATGATTTATACACAAAATGTCTGTTCATAATAATTGGATAAAGATTTGATGATGAATGTGACTGAAAAATTATTCTTCTATTAAATTATTTCAATATTTTATAATAGTAATGTGGTTCCACGCTATTTTGACCGAACACAAAGTTAAACGTGTGTGTGATCAACGAAAATGCTCTACTCTTCTTATCATTGTGATAATAAAAGAATTCTCCTTTTTACCTATTGCTCTTGTACACGTACACGGTGATAATAATAATAGTCATTATCAATAATATCCATGGCTCAATATCGATCGAATTTGAATTAGTTTTGTGAAAACCTTGACCTAGAAACATTCAACTTTTATTTAGATTGTATTTTAAGATTATTTATGCAAACAAAATGATCTAACAATCAGTTTTTACGAAATTCTGCATAATTATGATTATCTAGGGTATTATGAACATGTATATATGGACAAATTCATTGCTATATTAAAGTGACGTAAACCAATACTACACCTAGCAAAGAATAAATGATGAACGATAACCTATTTCGTTCCATAAAGCTTCTCAAAACATATTAGTCTACCTTTTTGAGATTACTGACAGAAAGATGTGTTGATATCTGATAAATTCATATATTCTTTTTTGAAATTCTATTATCATTCTTTGAGTACTATTTTCATGGGTTTTACGATTATAATTATTATTAGACTATCCAATTGACATTTCCAGAAGAAATTATTTACATCATATGCTTAGCAGATAAAATCCAATGAAATATTCTGAGCTTTTCTGTCAATCTAATTCTTTCAAACGCGCAATTATTCAGGTTCATCAGGAGATTAAATTATCTTATGGGCAGTGCTTCTGAACAATGAAGGTATTTTCTATTGAATGGACGTAAGCTTCTACAAAAGTGACGACGTATAATTCAGCTGGATACCTGAAAACAATTTCACCAGATACCCTAAGACATAGATTTATATATTACGATATGGAATAATACAATGCTAAATTCTTTAAATTTGTAATTACATTTCAGTTGGTAGATGGAAGGATTCGTCACTCTTGAAAACGGTAGACTAATAATACTTACCGAGTGGTCGTTGATTTTCATACAGAAATAACTGATTTGATATCAGAGTGACATTTATTGAATGAAAAGCAGTTAATGACTTATAAAGTAGATTTTCGACCAACATAAGGCATATTGACGCATTCTATCCACATTCTTAAAAGATTAATATCCATTGAGACATTAGAACGCTCATTATCCAAGATTAATATTTTAACCAAGTGAGATGCGCTTAAAACTGTACCCTTGGCTTCATGAAATTTGATGGAACAATTAAACTATTTGAAAATGCGAAAATAACAATGTGATAGGATAAATACTACTGAATATATAAAAACCTAAACTGTAGATTATTTATAGTCTGCATAATTAAAATTATTTCTGTATTATGATTTGGGAGTACAAAGTAAAATCTAACAAATGACTGATTTCATTTGAATAAAGTTAAGAGTTCAACTATTTACTGAGCTACAATTTTGACAATAATTTACTACTTGCATGTATATAGACGAACTCTTACGTAAACATCTGGTTACGATTGGTCTTTTTATCCTAGGCCTTGGCAAACGTGATCATTTGAACTGAAATGTTACTGTCCAACATAGTGTTGATGTGGCACTACAATAATAGATCACATTTCTGTTAACGAAAATTAATTTCAGTTAGTGAGAGTCATTACAAGTGTGCTTCAGTAGCATTAAACCTCTGAAAAACTGAAATTTTTCGTTTTACTAATATTTACTTTTGAGAAATATTTCGTTATTCAATTATTAATTAAAAATAAGATGAATTTTCGAGTCAGTTTATTGATAAAACAGATATATAGACTAAAAAAATGATTAAACTGTTTTCTTGCAGTGCTTCTCTTCCCATGGATTAAACCGAATAGTTAGTTTTTAAAAAACAAACAACTAGAGATCACTGAGTCACATCAAGAAAGAAATAAAGACTATTTAACGATGAAAATTTTCTTTTCGACAATATTTCTTTACTAAAGCTACACAATCCTATTGATAGTTAGAATGGATAGTCAGTCAGTCACAACGTAGAACTTCGTACGTACGTACATCAGTCCGAGTTGCCATACCACATTAGCACAGAGATGTAGTTGTCGATTCAAATCCTATAGTGATAGAAGTAGTAAGAGTATAAGCATTAATGTGAAAGATTAGGGTTTGAAGGTGTTATTGAAGGAGTATAATCTAGTGAAATAAATTTTGAAAGAGAAAATGAAAGGGACATTAAGAATCCGGAAGATTAGAATTTTGGAGAACACAAAGAGTGGGTGCATCTTCACCATTGCAAATGATTTTGAGCCATGTCATTCAAGGTATCTAACCATCGATTACTATCATCTCGCAAATCCCAACCAGGTAGTCTACAACTACCAACATGGCTCAGTCCGCTTGTCAGTGACTTCATGGATTTGTGCCACCTTTTGGTCTAGTAGCCCCAAATTTTCTTCCAACCTACTCCTACACCATAAAACATTGCACGTCAGGGCAGTCGGTGGTTGGGCACACGTAACACGTGTCCCAGCCATCTCAACTGATGAAGTTTTGCTATAAAAATTAAATACAGACTTATGCTACTAACTTATTTAAAAGTAGACAAAATTTTCTGACTGAAATTGAATCTTGTCGCCTTCAGTAATAAAGGCAGACAAGAATTTCACCGTATCGATTATATCAAATTTTCAGGAAAGCAAGAGCTGTATCATAGAATTCAGTTTGGGATTTTAAAATCTATTCTACAATATGATAACAGGTGAAAATTGATGGAAAGTAGTTGCGATTAAGGATGTTATATATTAGGCCATACAAGTAAGTAAATAAGTCAATTGAAGCTAGACAATTGACTCATGCTTTCAACTATGAAAATACTAAATCTCCACAAAACCCCTTCTGATAATAAGTAAATAAGTATGTGAGCCAAAACTAATATATCAGATCAAGATATTAAGTGCGGTTAACACATACTGCATGCATTTTAGCCTACTTTTGTTGACTGTTTTATCATTCGTAACTGGCTTTAGTTCTGCTTAATAGGTAATTATGCTACACTAGTCCATTATTCCGAACGCACTTCGTATTAAACACTTATAATCTTCAAGTGTTATCCACGTGTCATGACAAATTTCCAACCAGTGCACTCATCTATTAACAGGACTACGAAATTTTCATGATGTAAAATCCTAAATGAGCTTCAAGCAGCCATAATAGCAATTTTTCCAGTAACCAATTGTCTTGAATCTAATATAACCATCACCAATTGCACTACAGAAAACATGCCATTCTTAATTATTTAACTGGGAGTTTTATATAAGCAACCTATTAAACATTGTTCGCCTGAAGTTCCTGATATTTTTTTAATATTTAATGAAGGCAGCATACTACGAGCTATTTAGGATAGTAAAACCATACAACTTGTGGTATGCACGGTAAAACTAACAATTTCAATATAGGAGAATGAAGAAAATATGAATCATCTCTATCGGTTAAATGAAAGTGAGAATGATGAATATACCATGTGAATAATAACTTTTGTCTTTGACTCAAACAGTTAATCCACACGTACGCAATAAATATCTACAGTTCAGAGACCAATGAGTTTTAATTCAATGCTGTCAAGTAACGTCTTTTACTTAATGTATACCGTAACTTTTGCGACGTTATTTGGGCTTGCTTATATTTCATTATGTCTGTAACTTATTGTGTCTACTGAGTGCTTAACTGACCAGTGTTTGAAACTGAAACCCACAATCTGAAGTTGCGTAGTGAAAATACAGGAACTGCTAATATGGATTTATTTGACTACTGAAATAAGTCAAACTCATACATGAATACACTACATTTTACATGATTTATTTACAGGTAGATTTGTATAAATCTACTTGAATGGTATTTAACATCAATTAATCAATAATTCACTGTTTGAACATATAATTACCATACTCATATAATTGAACATCTATGACCAACAGATACAACGAATTGGTTAAGCTATGTAATTACTTCTTTTCAAAATATGATTACATTTGACGAACAAATGGAGAAAAGTCGATTTCATACGTTAATCGCACATCAATCAACTGGGCGATTGCTCACGATATAAATATGAGTTGGATATTAAACGAAGGAGAACAGAATTATTATATCGGTGATTTTTTAATCTTAGAAAGTTTCTGACTTCAACTTACATTTTATTTGCCCCCGTTTGTTTAATGAAATCGATGGTCTTAACAATCGCGGTTATTAATGTTTTAATAGGGACAAAAAGTAAGGAACATTTCGTGAAATTATGTTTTCTATTAATTATGAACAATAATGATTTAGTGGGCTCTGGTTGAGTGGTTTTGATTGTGGTCTCTGACACAGGAATTATGCTCCAGATAAGCGATGCACATATATATACGAACGAAGTGCAGGGGATTAATCTAAACTCTAAAGTCACATCAGATCCCTAGGTGGATGGAGAAAATGTTTTGCAATACTTCTCCCTCGCCACTGTTAAGCGAATCAAGATGACCAATTGTTTCTTGGATATCCTTTGTTCGCATGGACCGTACAAAACCAACAACATAAATTCATTTATCTATTAAATTGTAGCTTTGAATATGAAAGCAGTCATACATGAAGCAACTGATGTTATCTATACCCTTCATCAAATAAACTTATTTGTAACATTTAATTTTATCGAACAGCTGATTCTGTAATAATGCTTGATAAACCAGAATCCTGCTTTCAGGTAACTGACAAGCCCCAGAACATTTTTATTAACCGGAGATTGGCAGCTCATGCTTATTTTTGTGACGCTGCTGAGTTTTTCGAGCTAGATGTCTTAATTGAGAAGTTTTTGTCGCTCTGAACACCAGCACCTGTTTTATGACAAAATTTATTCGATGAATCATTCACCCTGAAAACCATCGGTTGTCAAAAACCGTCACAAAACAACACTCATGCATGCTAAACAAAACCTTGATTTTCTCAAAATTGGCATAAAACTGTTATTTGGTGTTTCAAAGAATCCTGTATATGTATGGTTATGTAGATCTATCAGTGCCTTGTAGAATGCTGCGTTTATCAAAATCTTCGTCTCTCCACGGTATATTCCGTAGCCTTGTATAAGTTCGAAATTATGACCGGGCTGAAACTATATTCTCGATTCTTGTTTCTAGTATTCATCTATTCTGAATAGGTATTATTTTTATTCTGTGGAAACACGATACTGTTTTTGATAAAATTCAGCATGATAATCTGTGATAATCAGGAAGTTTGTTCCAAAGTGACTAGCAAGATTATCACATTTAAACTAAAATAAAAGCCTTTCAGTTGAAATCAAAATGTGACAGACAACAGTTGTTTTCCAAAGGAAATCCCAGTAGCTTTCCGGAAGTAAACTCCTACTAGTTGCATGATTCTTAAACCAGACTTTAAATCAATAACACTTGTTGGGAGTTAAATTATCTTCTGTCTGTTCAGATACTTGGTTGCAACCACATTTTCAACCTCGAATTTCAGCTGAGAACGAGAACCAAAGACATTTAGTGTCTACACTATTATAGTCTAGTTATTCGAGTTGTACTTTAACTTTCCATAACCACTCGTTTGGATCAGTATGTTGCACGTTGTGCAGTATCAGAAACGCTCAAGGTGTTTAACGAATATTACATTTTTCTCGATTTAAACATTTTATGGGAAGTTTGTCATTCACGCTGTGTTATGTAAGTTAATCAAGTGGATTATTTTAAACCATTTTGTATGTTAACAGAGAGAAAATCAGAAATTTACTGTAATATTTAACTTAACTGATCAATTCTTAATTCAGACTGAAAACGTGACACATAACTTAAGCTCAATCCTTTCGACTGAATTTCGCATAGAACTTCAGAACAGTATTTAGGGAAATCAAAGCAATCTCTGAAAAAAGATTTATATTAGACTAAGATACAAAAAAAACGAGAAGGAATAAAAGAACCAAAACATAGTAGCAACTATTACAAAGACGTAGTGCTTAACATACTCATGAGTAAAAAGTAATGCAGATGATTAAAAGATTTCATGCAGTTCAACTTACAGCAAAACAATTTGAGTAGGAATAAGCAAATACAGAGAGAAATAAACTGAGTTCCCTGTAGACAAAAGAATGAAGAAAAATTTCAAAGTAAGTAAATTAGTGACTATTCACCAATACATTATTAACTGGTGAATGAGAACGTATTACATTTGCATCGGAATTCTCATCATCTTGATGTTTTGTAGTGTTGTCGCTCGGGGTTTGAGAATTATTAACTGGCCAGTTCTTTTGACAGCTGCTAACCTATAAAACAGAAATGTGAAACCAATAGAAAGATGGGGATTGCGAAATAAACCAGTGGTAATACACTACTTAGAATAGTGTTATACATAAATTATGTTAAAAGATATACACCCCCATCGCTTCGGATCAAAATAGGCACCGATATTTCCAGAAGTAATTGAAGAACCCTAGTCAATTCATACTCTACAATTAAAAGGTGGGATTCAATGCATAAAGCCGATTATTTATTTTCAAGTTTGAAGAAGTTGAAAAAATAGTGCTTCGTTTGTGATTTGGCTTACGATAAGTTTTTTTAATTTAACTTGCGCATTAACAAGTGGTAAATGATGGTAATGACAATGAACTTTGTCATCTTATGTAAGAAACATCCTTAGTTTTTTTGATAAATTTAGGGGTGGCTCAGAATAGAAACCAGTAAGAATTTTGTTGTGGTTTTATTTCACATTGGAAAAAGTGAGAACTTGCTTAACTGAAGGAAATCTTTCAAATGGTGTTTCGGTAAGACGATAATTTATGGACGACCTTAGAGTAACGCTAAAATGAACTTGGAATGTCCACCTACTTAATAGGGTCAAATGAGGGTTATGTATTAGTATGAGGAATCAATATTAAGATTTAAAGTTGGATGTTAGGGTTAGAAATTTAATTTAATGTTTTCATTGCGAACTAACATTAGCTACAATGACAAAATGGTATTTAGCCAAATGAGTGAGTGAATTTCGCGCCGAAATTGAGGTTATCAATGGACTTATTTCTTACCTATGGATAAGTAATACAATATAGAAGTATGGCAAAAAGTTAATATTTTTTCTGGATTCGAAAAGGAAACGACATATAAAGAAATGATATATGAATTAAACTGGTAATCATTGACCAAGTCACCCACTTTAAATGCAACAAAACAACCAGAAAATATAAAACTTGATTTATCAACGCATACTATTGAATAGTTTCCTTTTAAACTACATTCATCCTACATTAAAGTACAAGATATTGACAATCAGAAGGGTTAAACTGAACGTACTCTTTCTCCCATTGTGACAGCCATACCCTGTGTTTTAGCTCGAATTCGTACATGACCAGTTACAGGTTGATCAGCTTCCGCTTTTTCCAAACATAAATTAGCTAAAACATGTTCGCCAAATATTGTCTTGGCATAAAGCGTCACGCAAAGATAATCACAATCACCCGAAAGAGCCTCAGTAGGTGTTAGGCAACGTAAATTCGTATGTCTTGTAATTTGAGACAAATAGGTGAACAGATCTTTGATTTGCGTATTCACAGTAACCTGAAATGATCACAAAGAGCCTTAATAAGTAATTGAGCATAAATTTACATGAAAAGAAACAAGCTACAACATGAATCGATTGAACATGACTCAAAAGAATAAGTTGATGTGATAATTTCGTCTATATATTCATTCAACCTCCAAACATTTTGTTATGAGTTTGATGCTCACCTTATTCTCCCATTCAAATTCAGACCACATTTGACGAAATTCACTTGGTGTACAAGTGGCCGGCATAATGTACTCCATGATATCAATATGAATATCATTTAACACAATGCAAGTTGTTTCGCCAGATGAACCCCGAACATCGTAAGAAATATTTCCGAAGATGATACCATTTTCAGTAGAAGAAACCTGAAAACATATATAAAATGCAATTAATTTAATCAGGTTGAAATGTAAATTAATAAGACAGTGAGTTCGATATTCAATTGGGCACATTGTAAATAAGTAGTAGAATAAATAAATATAGAATATAATCAATATTTAGATCGTCTAATATAAAGCTTTTTTTGATTTAGCTAATGAGTTTTATCACCAAACCTCAAAACTTTTTCTAGATACCTATTTGTTATGAATTTAGGAAAGAAGCTGTCTCCAATTTGTTGTGTTTTTATGCCCGCCTTTTTATCACGTGAATTATCTAGCAATCGGAATACGACATTTCCAATCTTAACACTTTGCCAAATCAATGACGTTCGACCAGTATGAACAGTCTAGCGTCCTTATTGATCCCTTGTCCGTCTAGCCCTTCCAATTGAGTCCAGAACACCAATTACAGCTTCTGCTATGCGAATCATTTATTTCAAGCGTATTTAGTTTATATACCAGACAGACAGATCGCATCATACCATGAAATAGAAAATAATATTTGTACGAGATTAAGCCAAAATGCGGCTGTGAACGTGGGAGACAATAATCAATAAACTGAATATAATTTAGGGGCAGTAATTCGTATAATAATAATCTATGGGTCAAAATGAAGCTTATAATAAGATGAATATAGATACATACAACCTAATCACTGTATAGTTATACAATAACAATATACATAGAATAATAGTCCATTAATAGATCCCGGAAGTTACCCGTACTTATGTCTTCGCTAGGATATAACACTGTTAAAAAGCAATAGGATAGAAAAATTCATTGTGATAATTTTTTTGTATTTTTCAGTAATTTTACGGTAACTTTAATATTTAATAAAAATTATACATAATATAGAATACAAACTAACCTTAATATTTGCTTTGATACTAGCAAAATCTTGAGGTGCAATTGTTAATGGACTAGGTTTTTCAACCAGACGTAAATCGCCTAATGTAGACAGTTCTAATGTTAAATTTTGCAGTGTATCTTTGGTTTGATTAACAACTAATACATCTAACAAAATATCGAATTGATTCACATGAACATACGCTTCTGCGTATACAGGATCAGAAAAGCCAGTTAATTGGTGAACCTAAAAATTTTTGAAAAGAAAATAACTGATTCACTGAAGAAATGTATAACTTTGATAACAGCATAGAGTAATAATAATAATTATTATTATTATATTTTGTGTTTGTGAACCAGTAATATTATTCAGGTGCCCAAACTGAAGTAGACAGAGAGGGTTTCAAATCCGTAACCGAATGAAGTTGCAAACTTAGAGGACAGAACGCTGAATAACTTGTATGTGTAATATCTTGTTAATTAAAAAACTGCCAGATTTAAATCAGCTACCAAAATAACCTGATCAATGGTTGTAGTCTAGGTAGTAAGCACTTGGAAGAATTAACTGGGTGGTATGGCACACAATCAATCACAGTGACGCAGATGGATTTACTCCTTATATTCTTTTGGATCTTCAGTTAAAGTATTCCTTCATACATATTTTTCCTTTATTTTTCTCACAATGTTTATCCATTCCCACTATTATGGGTACTTCGATTATCGCAACTGCTGTTATTCATTTCGTTGATCTCATTTTGTTTAGGTGATTTAGTATGCCAACTTGGGCACCGCAAATTTCTGCCAACCTCTACATTGATTATTACTGACTGACCTGGATATTACAAAAATTCATCACATGAAGCATGGTTTATATGATCACTTGATAAGAGTTAAATTTTATTTGGAAACAATTATATAGGACTATAGGTATTTTAAAACTTCTGTAACTTGGTCACTGAGTACAAATACATGGACGTAACCCTGATGTACACTTTTATGTGAGTACTAGTGACATTAACCAGCCGTCCACACCACACTGGGTAGAAAGGTTTGAACCTGGGATCTAGTAGTTAAAGGGAGAGGGATTTAACCAATGAGCGATTGCCTGTTTAGTTTGTAGATATGAAGGAATCTTAATTAAATCTACTATTTCCAATAATATCAAGATGTGAGTACCTAAAAACAGACAAGTTCATACAAATAACGTTTGTTTACTTTACCTTACTGAGCTTAGATGTAGCATAAGCATCACCAGCATTTCCTTTTCCACCTGCACCCAGTGCTTGGCTAAGTGTTAAGTCAAAACGATCTACTGTGTCACCAAACTCAGTTTGGCCAGTAAGTAGAGAGAATTTGATAGGCGCGTCCGCACGATTCAACTCAGCCAATTGTTTTTGATGCTCAATTAAGCCTTGATTACGAGCTTTAGCATTGTTTTTACGTTCTGACTCTTGGTATGTAAGCATTTCAGTAAGGCAGTCACGAGATGTATGTTCGAAAGCCTCTAAGACTTCAGGACGACGATCAGCCAAGATCTGTACAAATGGAAAAGTAAAGCCAAAAATTGTTTGGTTACGTAACATTAATTATAAAGAATTCCAGAAGACATAGAACTAACGTTAATTATGGAGAGCTTTCCTCGATGTTTTCCACTTTTTATTAGTCCCCACCGTTTATGTAGTCCGAGAAGAATGGTCAACAGATAAGATCCTGAGCTACTAAGTCCAGTGAGTTGCCTGCATAGATCCGGGGTTTTGAAGTACTATCATAAGTTAACCTGACATACCTAGCTTTTACTCAAACGTGAAACTTTCAGAAAATGAGTTATCAAACCTCAGTATTACTAGCATTCTATAAAACAATCAAGTAGATAATATTTCATTGAGACTTTGTATTGCTTACATAATGCTTTAGATGTCAGGACTGTACCACTGAGTTATACTGGCCGCCTGTTCATGTAAAGAAATCAGCAATGGGAACAAGGTTGGTCATTATAACCACAGAGAGGCATTCATCTTAAGATAATTTATTTGATATTACTAGAGCTGGAAGGTAGTACAAATTGAATTTGAATCTCATGTTGACGGTTGACATTCACTAAATAACTGTTATTTATAAATCGGACAATTCGCTTATAAGGAGAGAAATTTCGGTCACTGATTTTGTCTAACTATGACTACCGGTATTATATTATACATTATTCATCATTGAAGTAAAATGATTTACCATCATGTATTAATAAAACAAGTAGGCAAAAATCAAAACAAAAACTCCATAAGATCAAAAATTATCCTACCTTTAGACAAATCCACATACGATCTAAGTGGTCAGGATTTACTTGATGGGGAAGTAGTTGACTAGTAGCCAAATGTATCATACTCGCAATGATAAGCATACATTCAGCAGCGAATGAATTTTCTTTTGAAGTTATTTTACTTTTTGTGCTTTCATCTTTAACAGTTTTCATTTGTTCTTGTTTAAGAATCAATGAATATCGATAAAATAATTTCACTAAACAGGCAGATAATACAACTCCAGGCATATAATGTGATTCGAATAGAGCTGCTTGTAGGACAGGTCGTTTTATTGCATTTACAGAGCTAGAATCTTTATTCGAACCTTAAATAATTTTAAAAATGAAACGGGGACAACTAATCAATTGATCACTTTTAACATGGATAGATCTGCTGTTTCATAGGACAAATATTTTAAACAATTCACGTGTTCATTAGAGTAAAACATCAAACGTCAAAAAGTGTGATAGATTCTTTATCATTTCCTACAGTTAAATTCAATTACGGTGCACGCTCCCTGAGGCTGAAACAACATGCACTATACATGTTAAAACCATTGAACTTAGTGTTTCAAGGTGGAACACTCATTGAATCATGATATCTACTGGGCCCAAACACATGGTAGCAGATTTTCAGGTTACTTACAAGGTGTTGTACACCTTATGCTTAATTTCGGAAATGGCTAGAAACAAATAGGTCAGAAAAAAATAGATGATAACATCATCATTTCGTAAACATTAAGTTTAAATTATAAGCACAAAATGGCTTTCTGTCTGCCTGAGCAATCCTAATTTCGGAACACTGGTTTTGTGATCAAAGAACTCTGTTTTTAACAAACAGGTCATGTGTTCATCTTGTTATTTTCATCTTATCTTGCTCATGAGGTATAGTAGCTTAAGCCAACACATGTCTATGCCAGGCTCTATGTTGATGTCTGTCTGATTGAAGTTCTAACACTTTCATCTACTTGAATTTAGAGACCCACGTATTATCACTACCTTGTTCACAAAGTGCCTCTTAAAAACGAGTTAATAAACCTGTTCTTGGTAAATGAACTACACTGATATTAAGTACTGCTTAATGTGCACTAAATTAAGCTGTTAATATAGTTAATATGATCATCTAGTTGGTCTTTGCAGGATGGACAAGTTGTTAAGTTTTGCTGATTGAACAGATGAAGAAATAAGTATATATATATATATATATTTCTGTCTAGTTATACATTTTTAATGTACAGCAACTCGTATTGAAGCCCTATTGTATCCGTTACATCAATCGGACGTGTTAGTTTTCCTTCCCTCACAATTTTGCACGGTATCTTATTGTGTTTCGGGTATCTGAGTCACTATGAACACAATAACATGGTGAAGATAATCTTGGCTGAGTAAGTGAATACTTAGCTGATGATTTTGACGATAGATGATGACATATCAAATACCATCTTCAGTGAAACATCGAAATAGAAAATTTCGGAAATTCGGGGTTTCAATTACAACCAATGACGTCTGAAACTTAAAAACATATCTAAATGCATTATATTCTAAAACAAAATATATTGATTTACGTAACCTACGAAGAGTGAGAGCAGATTGAGTTGCGTATGTCCCATCTGCGGTAACACGTTGTGCTGGATTGACACCAACATTTACATCACCTGAAATTAGTACGGACGGCTGGCTTTGGTTTTCAGCAGACGAATCCACTGGATTCGCTTGACTGGCCTGTCTGCGTAACTCCTCATCAACAAGTGGTAGCTCGCCAATAACCTTGGTAAGATGATAGTCAAAATGCGAATAAAGAAATTAGAAATAATAAATAAATAAGTATATATATATATATATATATATATATATATAATGAAGCATGCACCTGGCTTCGTGCTGGACTGCATGTACGCCAGCCTAGTGGTATTTACCCCAGGCTTCAGCGGTTATTATTTTCTTGACCGGGGTACCTAGCCTGTCGTATGCTCTGGTCGTGTTCTAGAGTAACTTTCGGGTTGCCTGATCTGCCAAGGGGGACGGGACAGAGCATGATGGTATTGTTGTGTGCTAGGTTCAAATCCGCCCCGTTATTGTTCTCATATGCCCCAAATGCGCTGCTGCGGATGAGAGTGGGGAGAGCCCGCCCTCTCTCGAAATGCTCTCACACGACCACGCGTATACAGCCTCTGCCGGGGAAGTCCCTACTCACTGCCTTCTCGTTGCGAGGGTGTTGTTTACGAAATTGAAAGGACGAAAAGCGAATGTCTGGTGCTTTAACAGGGTTGGTAGTCACGAGGGGGAGTTGGAAAACCCTCATTCCAAACTAGTGGTTCACATGGACTCTAGTATCCTGAGGGAGCAAATGGAGTATGAACCAAAGCCTCCGGGTGTGGCCCCCTAAGGAAACCACCTGCTTCAGTTTTGGGACCTGGGCAGTATCACAGCCCTCGCACAAATCAAATGAGATTTGTGTGGCACATATATATCTGGTGTACCCTTGTACCAATATTTATGTGTTTAAATAAATAAATAAATATGCCGTAAATTCTAATTTACATAGATGTTATCTGAGCTCGAAAATTTGATCGTGACTCTCTGTCGTATTTTTGCTTAATAATATTAGGATAAACTTCCAAGGGAAGTGAGGAGTCAATATTTCGCTATATATGTTAGTGTTGGCAGTTTGTTCCAGTGGTCTGGGATGGTCTTTGTAATGGAGCAATTTGTCTGGTGCAATGGTTTCAGTAGCAGTTCCGATCCTGTTCTATCATCCTGAAACCTAACAAATCATTTTCTACTTTTATTGACCTCATAAGGGCCAAATGAGTAGAATTTCGTTTTCTATTTGAAGTACCGTAGCACACTGTATGTTGTGTATATTTTATAAGTAAAATTATGTTCAATAACTCCACTTTCTCATATTTATTGTAATTTGACTATGAATCTCGGTTAATTTACACCCCACATAACTAGTATCCTGAATCCCCTTGAGCTATTGAATAAATGTTTTGTCCCAAATGCTACCTTTTTGAAGCTGTGTACGCAAAGAAAATTTATCATCCACAAAGTTTACATACTGATGTGGATCGGACAACAAACAGATTTCGGTCAATAAACTGGAAAGCAGTATTATTGATGAAGTCGGCTTGAGACTTTTTGCCGTGTTGCAAATAAGTTCTTGATATGTCAATTCAAAACGCATACTACATATACATTTTCAAGAGGATATTGCACGGAAGTAACTGGGAATAAAATGGATAACATCTGCAACTTGCAGCTATGCTATTTCCAATGATTGCAATCGGAATGCAACTAGAGATAAATTCTACAAACTACTGAATAGCATTGTTGTGATGACGCAAAATGTGGCAGTCAAACATTTACATACAATCACATGGGACTTTTTAGTTGCACATTCAATAACAATAATTCATCCCAATTGTTTGCAGATTACAAACTTTTTGATCGGCACCACCTTTTGACAGATAATACCCAATATTTTCTACACAATCAAATCTCATTATTTCAAGATGCTGCTGTATTCGGTTACTAACGGTGTAAACTTCGATTTGGGCACCTTAGTAGTATTCCAGCCCTCACACAAATCGAATGATTCATGTGGCTCACATCTGTTTGGTGCCTCTTTATACCAATGCTTATGTGCTTAACAGAACTATCTATCCTTCTTCGGTATGTGACTGGATTATCGTATTCTAGTCAAAGCTAAACAATCATTTAGCGTTTCACTAGTTGCTAAATTACTACACTACATCGGTAGACTAACTAATTTAAGCAAATGTTAAGTGAACAAGATTTTGGATAAGCTATCGATCCACTGACTAGTACAAAAAAGTCATCAGTACTTAATTCGTGTTAAGGATAAACGAGTTAATTCATCCATAGCTTTTTAAAATGTTCCCATTAAAAATGTGCTATGTATCTGTGAGTTCCTTGAAATGTTTCCACGTATGTTTGTTTACTTCAACAGATGAAGGGCGTTGCCATCAAATGTAGAAAATTTCATAACGTCTACATAAAAACCTTGAAACATAGTCATAGAGTACGAAGAGACCGCAGTTGATAAGTATAATAGCAATCAAAAGATTTCCTAACATACACAATCCATTAGAAAGTAGACTGACAAAATTATATTTAATGCAACTCCTTTATGAAGTACAATTTTGAGCTACACTTTGTTTGATTAGTGACGCTGCCCAGCTACGCAAAGTCAAATAGGTAAGGCCATTTTAGGAACTGTTATATACTAGTTGGAAGCCAGGCACTTTAACCACTAACCCAGTGGTACCAGTGAAACAATTGTTAAATAGTACCCTGATCAACGATTTACAAAAACGTAGTGAAAGTTGGATTAGCACTCTAAAAATGTTTATTTAGATTACTTCAGGATTTGTCTTTAAATCAGTATTTAATCCACGTGGTCTCTTAATAACAAACTTTCTAACACAGCAGTCTCGAAATAATACTGAATGCCAATGCATAAAAAGGCACGAAAACTCAAATGACTTTTTCACGGTTGTTCTCAATGAAGATGATACTCTGATGAGAGAAGTTACTGGGGTTTCCGAAAATAAATGATTTGAGAGCGTTATGATAAGTCAAACTAACCTGGCGAATAAGAGTCATAAAGGAGTTAATTTCTTCATAAGTAGTACAATATTCACCAAAAATCCACACTAAATGTCGAAGAGTTTCACGGCCGACAATCGATGGAAAAATTTGCATCAATTTTTCCAAAATTTCAGCCTTTCTTTGAGGAAATCGCTCCAAAATTTCACGTAAAAATTTACAAGCCTCGTTCGCAGCTCGTGTATCGCCAATTTCTTCGTAGGTCAGGATCTTGAAAATTACAAATAAATACAACAGTTGTTATACGATGTATTATTTATTTATTAAAACATGTAAACATTGGTGCAAAGAGGCACCAAATAGATATGCGCCATATAAATCGTTCGATTTATGTGAGGGCTGGGATACTGCCCAGGTGCTCAAACTGAAGCAGTTGGTTTTCTTAGGGGGTCACACCCGGAGCCTTTGACCCAAAGGTTTGATCCACAAGGCAGTGGAGCATCGTAAGGAGATGCAGTCCCATGGAAGTCGGTGACCAATGATTCATTCATACGCCATTTGCTCCCTCAGGATACTAGAGTCCATGTGAACCACTAGTTTGGAATGAGGGTTTTCCAACTCCCCCTCGTGACTACCAACCCTGTTAAAGCACCAGACATTCGCTTTTCGTCCTTTCAATTTCGTAAACAACACCCCCGCAACGAGAAGGCAGTGAGTAGGGACTTCCCCGGCAGAGGCTGTATACGCGTGGTCGTGTGAGAGCATTTCGAGAGAGGGCGGGCTCTCCCCACTTTCGTCCGCAGCAGGGCATTTGGGGGCGATTTAGCAACTAGTACGATTAAACTAGAAATTATGCAAGGAGAAAATGAAGTCTCACTAAAGTTAAGAAATGCATATAACGTCACAGTAGAATCACACAGAATAAATTGGGGACGAAAACAAACAAACCTAACGTAGCACAAAGTGTATAGTTTTACACTTAATAGCTCTCTGAGTCTGAATTTCAGCTAAAAAGTCTCGGAACAACCCAAACGCCATCAATAAATTACATGAAAATACATAAATGTCGCTTATATCCCCCTGTCTGAACATGAGGTGTTGTAGATTCGGTTGATAACCACTTATGCTAGGTTCTACAAGGTTTGTGACCGAATCATTAACTGACTGATATGCACCAAGAAGTTGCAGTGATAAAGCTGAAACTTTTACTATATGAAATAGAATATAACCAACCTAGCACTTAGAGAAATGTGTGGATCTAAGTTGACACATCATAACAGAATGCTGAAAGTTAACAAGAGGGAAATCAAAGAAGTAGAGATGATAACACTAACAGCAGTGGAACATTAAAAAGGATAGAAACGGCGAAAGAAACGACATAAAACATAGAACAAAAGGTAAAATAATTTTCATGGCTAAAAGGAATATACAAATGAATGATTATGGAGCCATTTTAATTCATCATTGATTATCGTATGGACTTCAATTAGACGATAACGGCAGCCAATGGTTGGAGACAGTGAATGTAGGGTGTGGTAACTTGCATCAATACACATTTGTGCTAGGTTCTATGTCGGCTGACTGATGTGACAAAGCTTAGAACTAGTCGCAGTAGTGTTGTTGCATTCATTGATCTTGGATACAAAGGCGAAATGAACTGGACGGTCGAACTTATATCAAGCAGCTGAAGTTTGCTAAAAATGAAAATATGCTGGAGAAAAAATAACTAACTATTTTATCCAACCCCCAAATGCCCTGGTACGGCCGAGAGTGGGGAGAGTCCGCTCTCCCTCTCCAAATGCTCTCACATGGCCACGCGAATATATAGCCTCTTCCAGGGAAGTCCTACTCACTGCCTTCTCACAGCATTACTGTTGTTTACGAAATTGAGAGGACGAAAAGCGAATGTCCGGCGCTTTAACCGGGTTAGTGGACACGGAGAGTCCACCTAGGGGAGTTGTAAAACCCTCATTCCAAACCAATGGTGCACATGGGTTCCAGTATCCTGAAGGAACAAATGGCGTATGAACCAATCGTTGGTCACTGGCTACCAAGGGACTGCATCTCCTCAAGATGCTCCACTGCCTTGTGGTCTAGACCATGTCAAAGGCTCGGGGTGTGGCCCCCTAAGAAAACCACCTGCTTCAGTTTGGGCACCCGGGCAGTATCACAGCCCTCACACAAATCAAATGAGATTTGTGTGGCGCATATATATCTGGTGCCCCCTTGTACCAATATTTATGTGTTTAAAAAATAATTATCCAGTCAAATGATACTTACTTCACAAATTGTCGGTACGATGCTTGGTAATACTTCTGGAAACCGTAAGCAAATATCATATATAGTGTGCACTAATGAAAAACGGTAAACAGATTCGTCAGAATTTTGATCATCTCCAGATGACTTTTCTCCATCACTAGCTGGAGCTGAAGGTCGTGTATTCGTGCTGCAAGCTTTGATAAGTTCCTTACGAAATATCTTAATCAATTCTTCAGCTGTACGAGCTGTCACTAAATCCATCGTTAAATTAAGTGTTTTCTGACGAACTTCCATATCAGATGCATCTATAATAAAGAATATATCAGATGGAAAACAACAAACTTACTTATGATCTGCACGATATCCATAATTAGGTCCTGTAGAATACGCTCATGATACTGACGTAAATCAGTGAGACGTGACAATACAATTAGTTTTACATTGTTGTCACTTTCTTTCAGGATTAAATTAATGTAACAACTTGCGGCTGCCTTAATGGCACTAGGAGCAGAACTTAGTGTTGTCAGCGTCCCTGCAGCTTCATAGCGCACAGCAGCACTACTAGATTGTAATAAGCTGTAAATACAACGAATAAACCGTAACCTTTCAGAAGGTTTAGCGAGACATACCTAGAGAATAAAAAGAATTATGTATGTGTGGACTTACTTTGTAGATTAACTCTACAATTATGAGCTGAAGAATATCACCGAAATTTTGTACTTCATCCAAACAAGAAGTAAGATAATCAAGAGCAGTACTCTGACTGACATGAAGCAACATCATAAAAGCATTCCTTTTGCAAGAAGAATCTTGCTCTTGTTCGAGGAATCTTAGAATTTTCTCAGGTGCATCCGGAATAAGCGATTCGAAGTTTTTGTATATCGTAAAAATTGCCAGCACTGCATTTCGTCGAACATATGCATGTCGATGTTCCAGACACTGTTGAATAGATGGCATAATAGGCTCCAGTAATTCAGGTTCTTTTAATTTACACAGAAATCGTAAAGTTGACCCACGGATGAATTCATTAGGGTGTTGTAAATCTTTGCGATAAGCATCACATACTAGTATCATTTCATGGAGCAGTTTCCCGTCTGAACTGTACTTAGGCACAACTTCCCAGAATAAAAGCAACAACTTTTTAATCATGTGATCCTGTGACGGCATAACAAAGCGAATCACAGTCATTAATAAATTTGGGAACTTCTCGCCATTAATAATTAGCCGAATGAGTTCCTTAAGTGCCTCTCTTTTCACATTATCATTGCTGTTCTGCAAATCGTCTTTGAGTTTTTGCTCAGTATATGTTTTTGTTTCAGATGACAAACCGACTAAAGTATAACATATTTGATCACTAGCCATACTTCTTGAACCAGCCTTTTAAATAAATAAATAAAATGTTTAATATCTCTTAAAAACATTAGGAAAGTTTTCTTTACAATATCCACGTAAAATAACTAGCTGCCGATACATAGCCCGACAGAAGGTTCTATAACCAAAGAGATAAAGAAACTTCATGATAACCATCAAACCGACAGATGTTGATACAGATGCATACAATGACAACCTGAGTAAGCAGACAGGGTTTTAAGAAAACGGCCCGAAGTAATTTTGCTAAATACGATAAGAGGATGCACTCTTAATCGGAGGCGAATAGCTAAATGAACAGAAACATATTACCCCAATAGATTTAAGTTGATATTTCAAGATATGTTTGAGTCAAGACCTGAGATGGAAGCACATGTAAGAGAACATTGTTGAATTTACATGTTTACAACGATACTGTAACCGTATTTACTGTATATCGAGTCTCTTCACAACAACGTGCAATTTGGTCAGGTTGGGACTATATTGAAATCTTTATAGTGGTTAGAACAATGACTTAGTAGTTCGGTTGCTTTAATAACTTGTATGTGGGGAGAGCTGTACTATGTTTGTTTAATAATATTACTCACGCTGAGATATATTACATCTTATTACTAGACAAACTGTATCGCTTATAAAACTACCTATTATTGAGTACAAGTGAGAGAACAAATTTCTGGACTTTTGCCTTTTACAAATGCGTATTCCTTGATTTTGTTCATAATGTTGCTCCAGCTATTGTTTTCCTGACTTTCCGATGCTTGAAAAAATGTAAAATCCGTACTAACTGGTGAGTCAACTTGCAACTATAATTATAAAGCGTATATTTTGTGCACATGAAGTCAGACGGCACAAATCGGTGCACATAAAACTCGCCTTACTATATGCAGCTAAGTAACTTGTTGAGCTCCAGTCGTTTTTAATACATATTTATTTTGATGTCTTTTGAAACGATATTCTCGATGTTTAAAACACTCCACTATCAACGCCACTACTTAGTTTCGTCCACTTTCACTAATGATCATTTTATTTCGTCTCGTCGTACTAATGTAGTATGATGATATGCCAACACACCCGTCCAGACCAAGTTGCTGACAAATGTAAGATAGTGATTGTCTGACGCCCAAAATCCATAGAAGAAAGTTTGTTGAATAATTAATTGCTAAGCGCTTTACGATAATAGCCGTAACTATGAATACACTGTTTTAAACTTTTGTGATAATGCTAATTATATATTTGTCAGTAACCAAAAGCAGTTACGAAACACAACGAGACCATAAGTTTTGAAAAATGTGTCCACTTAGTGCTAGAAATCACTTAATCTGAATTTTTACTCGGTATGTATGTATGTATGTATGTATGTACTAAGTATGTACAAACGCCATTGAAGATAACATGATGAAAAAGTAATGAATTTTAGACCAAAGCAAATTAGTAACTTGGATTATGTCATTTAGGTTTGGGAAGTAGCTATTTTGGTGTACAAATGATATATCACCACTCACAATTATACAGAAAACACACCTTAACACGTCGATGACGTAACGCGAATATTAGACTGCGCGCACCTTTTGGTTGAGATGGTACAGGACTTTTGTTATTCAATGGCTGGAGTTTCATATTCAGATTTGTGTAGTAAGGACAAAGGGCCTACATCCTATGTTATTCTTGTTCTAGTATGCTTCTGTGAGTGTCTAGTCTTTTCTTGAATTAGTCAATTGAAGGTGCGGATACCAAGGTAACAGGTTCCGAGAATTGATGACTCGGTGTGAAAACATGTATATCACAGGTATTTTGTTCGTTCTTGGTTTCCCTACTCTCCTGTTGTATCCTCTGAGATGTCGTGTGAGAAGAGAAGGAGAGGATATATTATGTCAAAAATCATTTATTGGTATTCTATACATCAAAATCAGATCACCTCTTAATCTGCTATAGGACAGAGTAAAGAGGTCTAGCTTTTCAAGCCGCCCTTTGTATGATAAATCCCGGAGTTCTGGGAGTACATGGTTAGCTGCCCTCTGTACTTTTTCCAGGATATCCGAGCTATATCTTGAACAGGGGCTTGCAACCTGAACTCAGTTTTCAAGCTTAGTTCTTACTAGGGTTTTGTATACTGCAATGAACATGGTAGTATCTAACTTGGTGAATGTCCATCTTAAAACCCATAGGATTCGGAACCCCTTAGCTTCAACCTATCGGCAGTGAGCCATGGTCTTAAGATCATGACTTGCTGTCACCCTAAGATCCTTGTGAAACTGGGCCGTGAGTACATGCACCTCCCCTATGTTATATCTATTTGCCTTCATATCCCCAAAGTGCATGCAGACACACTTTGTCGTATTGATAGGCATCAACCACCCTTCAAACCAGTTATTCACAATATTTAAGCATGTCCGAAATGCACATGCATCCGCGTCACCTGTTATTTCTCGCCAGATTCTTACATAATCAGCGTATAATAACATTCGGGACTCAACTATACCTAGGAGTTCATTTACATACAGCGTAAAAAATAAATGACCTAGGTCAGAGCCTTGAGGTATTCCACTAAGTACTGGTCTCCAGGTGAAGCACTTCGAATTCACACTTACTTTCTGTCTACGACCTACCAGGAAATCCTTAAGCCATTTTACGAGAGGTCCGACGATGCTAAAATTTTCTAACTTTAATAGTAGCCTATTTGTTGGCGCCTTGTCAAATGGTTTGATGAAGTCTGTACAGACAACATCTACTGATTTTCCATTGTCTAGAGCATTTATCCATTGCTCCCTTACTATAAGGCAATTTGTTGTGCAAGATAAACCTTTTCTGAAACCGTGTTGTTCGCCGTTTAACAAATTGTTAGTTTCCACAAATATCATAATTAGTCTGTTTGAATATTCTTTCCAGTATTTTAACTGGTCAGGATAACAGGTCAGTAGTTTGATGGAAGTTGTCTTGGTCCTGTTTTATGTATTGGAGTGACGGTTGCATCCTTCCAGTCCATAGGCAAGACGCCTTGGTCAAGTGACATATTGAATATCACAGTTAGTGGGGCTGCATGAAATTTGTCTCAGGACTTTAGGGTATAGTTCACCCTGTCCTGTTGACTTTTCCGTGTGTAAAGTGTTGATGGCCTTGAGTACATCGTCTCACTCAGAGCCAACAGTTAGCAGACGATCTATTGACTTCGTATTTGGGTCTAGTCTTTCGTCTAGAAGATGCTCCTGAGTGAATACTGCCCCGAAATAATTTCCCATAGCCTCTGCTTTTTCCTGATCATCCTCTGTCATTTCAGATCTACTTCCTTCCGTAGTTTGGTTTGAAATACAATGCTATGTCCTTGTTCTGCAATGTATGCACGAGAATAGTCTCTTAGACTGCTTAATTACAGATTGTGCCAATTGCATTTCATATTTTCTCTGAGCTTCCCGGATTGTAGTTGTACACTTATTTCTTACCGACCCGCAGTGTTCCATAGTACTTGCTGTACCAAGGATAATAGTAACGACCTAACATTTCTTCTTTTGTCTTAATAAATGTCTGAAGAGCAAGTCCAAGAGAGACGAGGAGCTTCGTAGGTCAAATCTGTTGGGATCTCTAATGTGTTGAAGTAAAGCTAGTATATTTGAGTTTTCTAACACTTTGCAATGAAATGACGTTATCGATGACACTAATTCTAAGTGTACCCAGTTTATATACGGTGCATTAAAGTATCCTACAATAAGGCTTTTACTCCCATTACGTCAGGACTTAAGTTTGATTAGGAGGAAGTCATCTACTGCACATTCTGGACTGCGGTTTACTACAACTGATTCACTATTTTTCAGTCTACATTTCAGTCTGCAACGCACCAATTCACATGTCCCTGAATCATGTGCCACTGTCTCAACAGCTCGTATGGTTAAATTACTTTACGTGTACAGGATAACTCCACCCCTACGGTTTCATCCGTCAGCCCTACTGGATAAAAAACCAGCCAACCGAATTTCATTATCAAACACTTCTGACGCTAACCATGTTTCTGAGACAGCAATAACATCCGGTTCTTCTATATCCACCACTGTCTTGAGCCCAGCCATTTCATATAGTAGGCCACGAGCATTTGTGTAGCGTATCTTCTCTTCTGTGGAGGACTTCCTCTTACCACTCAGAATGGTTATGGGATCATTTTGCTCCGAACTTTCACAGTTTGTAAACCCTTATGTGCCCCTTCCAGCCAAACAAGTTGGTGAACCCTAGTATGCTCTTCTGGAGAAGAGGCTACTTCGGGGCCCAATAGTTGTTTTTGCACTATTTTTTGTTTTTTGTTTTACTTACTGCCCGGTGATTGCTGGTCACCTATGTACTACATAGCAGTGATTGATTATTCCTTTTTTAGGTGATAATGTCTTATTACAGCCAGGATATGGACATTTATTTTGGTTATTTTGAGAGTTATTTTTGTTTATTTTGGTTTTAGCTTCAGTTTTAGTTAGATTGTATCGTGGATGACAAGAGTGAATATGTCTATTTAGCCAACCCAAAGTCTTATACATCTTATTACAGTCAGTTAGGTGACAGTTACATAGGGCTTTATTGGTAGTTTTATTTTGGTGATTATTACTACAATATCTGTTCATCTCTTTAACTGTGGCAAACATTCTATTGCAGTTTATATTTTGACATAAATGCTTAAGATGTCGTTTTCCTGTTATGTTTGGGAAGTGCTCTTGATATGCGTTTATTTTAACCTTACTGGGCTGGTTTATCCAGTTACTAGGAAGTCGTTCGCCCATTTCCCTAATGTTTTGGAGTACTTGTCCTAACCAGTTCTTGGTACAGGTTTTTCTACTGTTACTCAATTTTTTAAAAATTACTATTTAAAGGCCTTACCATTAGACTATTTGGTCTTTTATGTGCCATAAGTTTTGTCTGTTTTGCATGATTTTATTAGTTATGTTTGGCAAGTTTATTTTAAGTTCGAGTTGTTCAACGGTAAGTTGTTTTCAATCTTTTATACCAAAAATTATTCGTCTTACTGTATCGGAACCGTTTCTCATCTGGACCAGTCTTGTTTCCTTAGCACTATGGATTCTAGACCGTATGTAAGAATGGGGGTCATTGAAGAATCCACCAGTTTCATTTCAGTGCTAAGGCTTAGTTCTTTAGATTTTAGTATTGCCTTGATCTTAATTATTGCACTCTTAGCTTTTTCTCTGTTATGGGCCATAACACTGTCAGGGGTTCCTTTGTTATTTATAGTAGAGTCAAGATAGTGGAAGGTTTCTACTTCTTCTATCTCCTTATTTTCTATCTTGACGGCTGATAAGTAGATTTTCTTATTTATTATCAGAGCTTTGGTCTAGGAGGTTGATATTTCCATACCAATGCTGGTTACGTATTGTTATAGGTGGTGAAAGGCTTTAATAGCCTCTTCCGTTGTATTACTGATTCGACACAAGTCACCAGCATACTCTAAATGCTTAATCGTCCGAGTCTTATTATGCTGATCATTTAGGATAATCTTTCTTAAGGTTTTATCTATTGTGTGTTCTACTATATTTTGGAAGACTAAATTGAAGATGGCCGGACCTTCTTTACTACCCTGCCTAACTCCCCTATGCATTGTGAGATTTAGTTGTGTGTTCCTTAGATAACCCTTAGGGTTATCTAGTAGTTTATCTATGCAGGAGTTTATATTATTTTATGGACATATTTTAGCTAATGTGTCTAAGATTAATTGTTTTGGTACGGTGTTAAAAGCTTTAGTTAAGTCTACGAAGGTTGAGACTAAAGTACGGTTTGTATCTAGAGAGGTTTGAATTATTTGCGCTAATGTTGTTATTGCACGGGTTGTGGATAGGTCTTTCCTAAATCCGAACTAAGTTATTGGGAGATAGCTATCAGTTAGTTGTACAAGTTTACTACAGACTATGCCCGCGAATAGCTTTCCTAGTGTGTCTAGTAGGAAGATGCTTCTATAGTTATCAGGGTCTAATCTAAATCCTTTATTTTTGTATAAACCTACCACATCTGCATCTATTCAGTGGTCTGGCATAGTGCGTGGTTTTTTCCACATGTGATTCATTATTTTTAGCACGAAGTTTCTTTCATCGTTTCGGTGTCGCTCATTTATTTATACTTCTGCCGATTGTCTCTTAATACGGTCAACCAGGCTGAGATCCTCAAGGACGAATATTCCGAATCCAATCAGTTTACGTGAGTTTCATAGAATCTAGTTTCTTTCTTCAACCGAAGCAAAGATAACCTTTGAGGAGCGGCTTTTCTGAGTACTTTCAGAATCCACCTTTTGTCCTATTTTATAAAGTTTACGGATGCTAACTCTACAAAATGTCTCTAGGAGTAACTTGCTTATTAAGGACTTTATATGACCAAGGTCATGCCCAAATCTAACCCTTATTCCTTTTCGAAAGGTTCTCTTAACCTTCGAAAAATGACTGACCTATCGGCGAAGTCCGTTTTAACAAGCTGTGGAATTTTAATTCCTGAAATCCTCTCTTCCCTGAAACCTGATTTAACTCCGAACGCAGAGGTTTCATTCTGTTCTCTTACTTTTCCTTTTCTGGTTATGACTTTAAGCCAATCATTTACCTTATTTTGCCTATTGATCACACCCTCTACACCGCTCAGACTTTGCTCCACCATAGTCTGTTTTGCGTCAACATGTGAGTCTGGGACTGAAATTGTAGATTCACATGCCTTAGTACTGCCTATAATTTGTTTCTTCTCGGAGTGATTTTTCTTTTTTGTTGTGAAAATGCCTACATCTGTATAGTTGTTAACCGATTTTCTAATGGTGTTCACCTTGGTGGTCTCTTTCAAATCCAAAGCTCGGCACATGATAACGCGCGCTACTTTCTCAAAAACTGAGTTCTGTTTATCTACTTTTTTTCACGTGGTTATACTTTTTATTATTATTAGTGTTTCCTTCTAATTTAACAACATTTATTAGTGAAAAATACTTCATTTCTGATAGGGCTCTATTAATTTGACACCCCATCCTGTGATTCAACGTAGTACATTAAGCTCACTATTTCACACGCTGTCCACCTTTCCTCTTTCACTAACGTTAATATATTAGCTATTAGCAAATATTGATCTGACTCTACCATAAAACTTTACACATCTAGTAAGTAAAGATACAACAGTCGCCGCTCACCCAATACAAAATTTATATTTACATTACTTCTAATAATGTCCAGGTCATCTAAAAAACACAATCTCTCCTGATGCTCATAGCACGTGCAAAAGATCTAAATCCACCACTCACGCGAATAATGTGAAGCTTTCTAAACACACTGATCAGTCTGCATCATACTCTGATCTTCCTACAGCTACACTAGACGTGCACCATGTACTTGGACATGACCTTTCACTACCTTGCATCTCGCTTGTAGATATAAATAAGAGTAATCACCTACCGCCTACCCCGACATCATTTGACAGCCCACACATCACACGTTGTGAGCGGTATTTAGACAGTGCGGTTGACCCCATACACACAATAAATCCACAATCGGTCATCCTGTGTAATGGCCAACAGAGTGCACATAAGCCCACCTACAGTAGCCAGCCTAATAATGTAGATCTCGACTACTCACCCAAACATATACCTTATCCCCCAACTAAGTACGCACAAGATGACCACCCGGTAGACACTTGCAACAAATGTCTATGCAACCAAATAGGCCATAATAATGTTGATATAAACTCTAATAATCTCACCAGTGATAGTTCTAAAAGCAGTCAAATAAAATCTAGCCTCACCCAAACTATTCAAGACCTATTACCGTATAAATACCTAATCAGTGTTCCGGAAAATCCTGATCTCGAAATTATAAAAAACACTGAAAAAATAATTGACCACATATCAGCTGAAGTGCTGAAAAGACTTCAGTGTATGCACAATGTCATTGCGTATAATATACCTGATAGTACGAATCTGAAGCATGCTAAAAATACTCTACTACAAGAATGTGGACTGTCGCAATCTTGGTGTGTAGCAAGAAGATTACGTAAAACACAGGCTAAAGCCTCTTGTCCCATTATATTTCAGTTTGGTAGTATCATATAAGCCAATCACCTCCTTAAAAGTCAGTCTTAACTGAGGCGCGTTCCAACCTTTAAGAAAGTTAGAATCACCCATGACAAGACTGCCATCCAACGTCGAAACTCCAATGAAGTGCAAAACAATCAACCCAGCCTACATGGTAGCTGCAGTTACAACGTTGGCCATAGCGCTATCCCTAAAACACCATACCCCACCCCTCCCAAAAACGGAGGCACGCCGCATACTGCTACTAGTCCTAAGAACAAGACTAAACACCAGGCAGCTGTAACCATTCACCCTAAACCCAAACACTCAACTACAACAAAATGCCCACCCACCTATGCATCTACAGTTTCAAAGCACTCTTCTTGTGTCTCCAATGAAAAGCCAAAACCCAAGCCTCACATCAATCGCTCTAATAGCTATAACCGCCCAAACACTGTAATGTGAAATAATACTAAATTCTCTCTAAACACCCATAAGTACTCCAGATCTCTCAATACACAACATGCACCTACTCATAGTAGTCGAATGCATTACAACAAGTATAAAAAGCTGGCAGTACCCCCATATCCTAACAAGAGGTTACGCCCGACAAAAAACCACACTACACA
>NC_031496.1:19144784-19167544 GCF_000237925.1 Schistosoma mansoni
TCTGACATTGAAGAATCAATAACCGTGAAGATATGGTACAGTACGTTACTGTAAGGATACTATCTTAGCCGCGTTGATTCCACATACCTAATTTTAAACACAACGTATAAAAGAACTGTTAAGTAATCATAACATTGAACTGACGATATGACTATCGTAGCTATGTTAACGTTAAACCAATTATTATTAGTGGCCCATACAAAACCCTGGAACTTAACACTAGCGTTATAAAAAAGACATGTTATGTCAATAGCTTATATATATACTTTTTTTCTCGGTTTAATAATAACGTAAAAAGAGTATTTGACACAACTGTACTTGATCCGCATACTCAACACAATTTTTTTGCTTCTTAACCGTATATTCGTTTCCGTTTTGTGGATTACTCTGATGCACCCTTGGTTACGCACCTAGTTGTAAAAAGCGGTCATCACTGGCTCAAGGTCATGCACTTGATCGATTTTGTTAAGGAGCCCAACTTCTAGCAAGTTCACCCTTTTACATATACGCATTACAAAAGGGTTTTTTTTTGTTGCTGTTTTCATGGTTATTCGTGCACAAGATATCTACACTATGTTTATTTCCTTCCAGAATACCAATCCGTTCTGGAGGCCAAGCACTTACATGAACGGAACAATTATCAACTGCATTTATGTATTTCCATTTTGTGTCTTATTATTTTAGGCAGGCAGTGGAGCAGTTCTTCAGGTTTGCTTGATTTTCACCATTACCTTTGAAGTAGACTCTTCTTTACTTTTTACTTGAGGGCGACTCAAGAGGCAGGTGAGTAAACACCTGATAGCCGGTCTGAGCATGGAAAAATCGTACCTCACCAACATGGTGTTGGGTAGCCCGCTCGCGGCACTTCCTCAGATATTCTTATTCCACATTCTCACACTTTCTCTTGAAAGCACGCAGCAAACCGTCAGCGATAGTTGTAGAAAAGATCACATGCTACAAAGATGACAAGCTGGTAAATGAAGAGACATCCATGGACTATCATTGAAAGCGTTAGTCGTAACTGATTGTAAGTCAAATAGTGAGCGAGTTGATAATCTCGCCTTGGGATGAGAAATAGAACGAAGGTGTTATCGATAGATAGGTTAATCGAACCGACGTTCCTACGGAAGTCGATTCTAGGGGGAAGCTAATGTAACAGCTCAGGTTGGTTGGTTAAGAGTTGACCCCAAACAACCAGGCATATGCTAAAACAGTATTGTTCAAGTATTCATTCACTTCCTTACCTTTTGTAAGCGTTATATTCCCTACTATCTTATATGGGATGTTGAGAGCCTTTGTTTGTCTGAACAGATAATCCCACGCTCCACTGTGACTGCGCGAAGATCGAAATAAAGACCTATTCACTACTTCTCTGGTTTCTTCTATCAATAGCACGAGGGTTACCTATAGGCATGAAAACCCCCAGTCTGACTGACACCATTATAAGTGAGTCATTCGCTAAGGCTGCCTCGCTTGACTTCGCCTGCAAAATTGTCTGTGGTGATTTCAACCTTCCAACCATCAACTGGAAGACACATTCTGGCCCACCGTGCTACGAAGGAATACTAAGGTCCTTAGACATACACGGTTGGCAGCAACATGTTAACCTGCCTACCCGAAATCACAACATTCTTGACCTAATATTCTGTCACAATGTCACACCAGCATCAATGGTGGTTGGCGAGAAGTTCCATAATAGCGATCATAAAATAGTCTTCTGCACCCTTCCGATTCTTGCCAAGCGCAAAAAATTAAAGACATTAAATACGTGTTTCCAATATAGAGACTATGCAAACGCCGACTGGAGTAACTTTCGGTTTCTTATGAAGCATTCTGACTGGAACACTTTCTTCACCAGTGATAACCTTTTAGAAACACTGGAAATATTCAATACTACCACCAAATCTGCACTAGACACTACCATCCCTTCTAAAATTGTTTTCAAAACAATTGCTCCCTACATCAACCAAAAGGCTAAGTCTAAGCTACGAAAACTAAGAAAGACGTACTTTACGTCAAAAGACTTTAGTGCCCTGCACCAGGTATACTCTGTACTTGAAGGAGTGCAAAGTCATCACAACAAAAACAAACAGACAGAAGAACGTACTGCGCTCACAGCTGCATCTAAAGTCCAAAACTTATGTCGGCTCCTTGCAAAACGGATGAGAAAGAACGAAAATCACAACATTCACTCTTTACTGCACGATGGCGTGACGTACTATGACCAAACCGTCATATGCGAACTGATAAGTGAATGGTTTTCACAAAACGGGAATACATCTAATGCCCCAGATTTTAACATAAAATGCATAAGCAAAAGCCATATTAGCACCATAAACTTTGACATTAGGAGTATACATACCGCCATCAAAACCCTTAAGCCGAATGCGAGCTCTGGTGTCGATGATATACCATCAATTCTCTATAAAATGTCGGGGCCGGATATACATACGTTATTGCTCAAAATATACACATTATCATTAGAGGCGGGTACATATCCTGAAGCCTGGAAGGTAACGTATGTTCTTCCCAAACACAAATCAGGACCGAGAAACCTGGTCGGAAACTACAGACCTATAAATATCACTCCAGTTATTTCGCGCATAATGGAAAAAGTGATACAAAGTCAACTATCAGATCACCTACTTAAGGAAGAACTAATAGACCCAACACAACATGGTTTCATTAGAACAAGATCATGTAGTACATGTCTGATAGACTTCTTTAACGAGGTTACTCGCATACGTGACCAGAAAAAGCTAGTGATTATACTTTATTTCGATATAAAGAAAGCCTTTGACAAAGTACCCCATAATCTTCTAATCAACAGACTCCAGTCAGTTGGAATTATAAACCCCCTATTGCAATGGATTAAGTCTTTCCTCACAAACAGATACCAAATAACCAAGCTTAACTCTACAACATCCACACCTCGACCAATAACCAGTGGTGTTGTGCAGGGTAGTGTCTTGGGTCCATTGCTCTTTATAATTTATATCAACAATATATGCAAGTGCTTTACCACAGGTAAGACCTACCTTTACGCTGATGACTTAAAAGTCATCTATAAAACTGACATTGGTGATGTACGAAGTACTATGCAAACGATCCAACATGAACTCAACAAAGTAGACGACTGGTGCAAACGCTGGGGGCTAGAGCTCAACACAGAGAAATGCGGTTGGCTATGCATTGGTAACACGTCACTTAAACTAAAACTAACACTTAACAAAAACCCACTGCTCAGACTGACATCAGTAACTGACCTTGGGGTACATTACTCCGACAGCCTTAACTTCTCTGAACATATTTCAACTAAAGCATCTCAAATGCGGAGATTGCTCGGCTTCATCCTTCGTAATTTCTTTCAAAAGGAAACGAAAATCATCCTGTATAAAACCTGCGTAAGACCCATCGTCGAATACTGCTCGTTCTTATTTTCCAACCTACGCCTATCTGATATACTTAAGGTGGAAGGAATACAGAGAGACTTCACCCGCAAAATACTTAAGAATGACCAACTCACTGACTACAAATCCAGATGCCACATCTTAGGACTAGAACCCCTCTGGAAAAAAAGGCTTAGGTCTAACTTAATTCTTTATTTCAAACTCCTTAAAAACCTTACTTATTCCACATGTAATATAGCTCTCTACCAAGACTCACATGGATACAACCTTCGAGACAAAGTATCCACTGTCAAAATTGAAAAACACAGATCAAAAACACGTGAAAACTTCTTCCTTATCAAGTACGCATTGATATGGAACAGTCTGCCTTCTGAAGTACGCATGGCAGACAAATTACATACGTTTACAAGACTCATTAATCAACCCCTCACCTGCATAGATCTGGTGCAAACGAACACATCCACGTCCCACACAGACATCATAGGCTCTCTACATATATAGACTGAATCGCCTTATTTCCCTACCTTGTAGTTGTATTAGATACTTTCCCCTCACTAATTCTTTTCAATTGAAGTAGACAGGCAACTCACTGGATCTATCAATACTCGGTCGCTAAACGACGCTTATAAATACCCTAAAACACCAGAAGAAACGCACAATCGACTGACTACTGCCAGTGGTCATACAACCACAGAACCTGTCACCCATCAACCGGTTAGCATAGAACAAAACAACCTCAGCGCGAATTTAGTGTGAGTTAATTCTTGTCTATTCTTTATCAGTTTTTACTCATCTGTACACTATGTTGCCTTGCCATTAATATTATTTCACCACTCGTTATCTTACCTTATCTGTAACTAATATAAATCTCCACTTTTCCGCCTACTATGGTAAACAAACATCCTACACTCTACCCTTCCTAATGCCTATACTCTGATTTGTAACCTACACTTCACTATATAGTCAATAAAAACATTGCATCGAAGCCTTACCCACAGTCCATAATTTGTAACTGTCTGATAAGCTTGTAACATGGTACTTATAGAAACAGTGTTTTCCAACAGGATGTGAAACACAGAGCATTGTGTGAGGTATGATATGTATCCAAAAAATAAGCGTAAATGAGCCTAACATCACAAAAGGAGGGAAGGTGGAGTTACTGACCAGCAAGCACTGATGGTGTGGGCGATGATTTCAATCCACCCGTGTTTGTGGGGCAGAACATTTTGTTTGTATCGGGCTCTTTATGGATGAGAACAAGTCAATAGATCTGTGATATTGAGATTGTTCACCTACACTCACCATTACGACTCATGTTTCTAATTTTTGTGCTGGATTAACTATTCTACTAAGACAACCTTTAACATGCTAACTCGGACTTTTACATGAACACTGTGTGGCAGGCATCGGATGAGAAAAGAAAAAAAAACTGACTGTAAAGGATATGGTTGCTATTTTACTTAACACTACTCTCTCTATGCACTCTCTGTTCTTCCTCATTCCAACCTTGACTTCCCTCCTTCATTCGAACCTACTCCACCTTGATAAATATCACAACTCATTGTTCTTTATTACTGCCTTCTCTCTTCTGGAGCCCCTAATCACAGTTCACTCTTGCAACATGAGCTAGTATCAATTTAATCTAATAATATATCATACCTCCATCTGTTCCACTAATAAATGTTAAGCATTGATTATCGCTCATATCCAAATGCCTTGCTGCTCCTCGGTTTCTCTTTTGTTTTTTCTCTTCAGAATCTTGCTCTGAGGGTGAAGCTATGTAACTTCGGACATCTGGAACAAGCTCGACGAACGCGCTTTCCCAAAATGGTTCAAATGGTTCAAATGGTTCAAATGGTTGAGGACGGAATAGAAGAAGCTTTCGCTTAACGGGCTTCCGTGTCTGATAGCAGTGGATCACCAATACCTCCAGGCAAGAACCTAGGTATATGAACGATAATAGAGGGAAAAAAAGAATTTGGTAAATCATAATAATATGTTATCCTTAGTCCTTAAGAATAAGTCAAGTTTTCTCTTAAAGGACTCCTGGGAGGTCGCTTGGACTAGCTCAGTCGGCAGCGAATTCCAGCACTTGACAACTCTAACAGAGTAGAAGTTGTGTCTGCAGTCTGTTCTGCTATGTAGGGTCTCCAATTTCTGGGTGTTACCTCTGAGGTTAGTGTTATGACTAAGCTTAAGAAGTTGTTTAAGGGGATGACCAGAAGTATTAAGGATACTATAAGTCATAAGAAGATCACCTCTAAGACGCCTATACTCTAACGGGTAAAGGTTAAGTGATTTGAGGCGCTCTTCATAAGGTTTGAATTTGAGACCCCGAACTGATTTCGTGGCTCGACGTTGTATACGTTCCAGAGTGACCTTATCCTTTTGGAGGGAGGGAGGAAATACTATGTTTCCGTACTCTAAGTGGGGACGAATAAAACTGTTGAAGATTATGTGGAAGGTTCTACCGTCAAACTGGCCAAAAATGCGCTTCAATGTTACCAGTGCAAGGTTTGCTTGAGAGGCGTTTTTGTCACAGTTCGCATACGATTTCAGGTCGTAGGGTACCAACACTCCTAAATCTTTTTCAACTTGGGAAACTTCTAGAGGTGAGTTACCTAAGTTATAACTATAGTCTGCAACATGTCTCAGATGGACTACCTTGCACTTTGAAGTGTTGAAGGTAAGTCCGTTGTCGTCTGCCCAACTTTGAAGTCGAGTCAGATCCTCCTGCAGAACTAGTATATCATTGTGAGTACGTATCTCTCTCCAAAGTTTCACATCATCAGCAAAAAGCAATAAATCAGATGAAACTTGTTGAGGAAGATCGTTAATATAAATCAAGAAGAGAAGAGGTCCTAGTATTGAACCCTGGGGGACCCCACTAGGACATTCCATAGCCTGAGAGAGAGTGAAGTTAACCCTGACCTTAAAATGTCGGTTTTCTAGGTATGAAGTGATCCAGTCAATTAAAGGGGGTTTTATACCCAATCGTCCAAGCTTCTTGATAAGACATGCATGGTTGACCCTATCAAAAGCTTTTGAGAAGTCCAGGTAAATGACGTCAACCTTCCCCTTGCGATCAAGGATGGTTGTCCATTTATCCACCGCAGTCAGCAGGTTGGTCGTACAAGAATGACCTTTTCTGAAACCATGCTGTTGAGGCGAGAAGAACTTTGAGGATGATAAGTGTTCTAGTATGCCGTCGAATACTAGGGATTCCATAATTTTTGAAGGTATGGAGAGAAGGGCCACTGGTCGGTAGCTTGAGGGTTCACTGCGTCGACCTCCTTTGAAAATTGGTGTGATGTGGGCCAGCTTCCATATTTCCGGTAGTTTGCCTCTGCTTAGCGAGTGTGCAAACATCACGCTAAGTGGTGTCGCCAGGATTGAAGCTGCTTCCCTCAATACGGCGGAATGAACCATGTCCGGACCAGGAGAAGTGTCTTTTTTTAGGTTCTGCAGTTTACGGAGCACCAAGTCAGCACTCAGGTCCACTTCGGAAAGTCCTGTACAGGTGCAGGTGAAGCTTTCATCAGTATGGTTGATGTGGGTCAGTTGGAATGTCCGGGAGTAATGTTCAGCCAAAAGGTTAGCGGCATCACTGTCGTTGTTGGTCGGGCCATTAGGACCAAGCAGTTGGGAAACTCCAGTTTTGCCTTGTCGAAGAGAAGCTGCATAACTGAACAAGCTTTTCGGATTGGAGACGAATCTATCGATAAGCTTGGTCTGGAACTGAAGCCTGTCTTCTCTTATTGCCTTTGTGCATGTGTTCCTTATATGTTTGTATTGCCTGTACGCGCCGTTGTTATCCGTTCGTTTATATTCAGCCCAACAGTGCCTTTTGCGGCTTAGCAAACGACGAGTGCGGTTCTTGATGATTGCAGGTTGCTTGTAGCTTTTTGGGACCATTTTAGGAACTGAATGCTCAGTAGCACATAAGATCGTGTGCAGTAAAAAATCCCAATGAGCATCCACTTCAATTTCAGGGCGAACATTCCAATCCACCTGTTGAAGATAGTCCTGTAAAGCTAACACATTCAACCGTTTGAAGTTCCAGCGCTTGTTGCTAGTAGGATATCGTAGCTCCGTCTTGCTGACAAAGCTGAATGATAAGACGGCGTGATCACTTTTGCCCAGGGGAGCCAGGATTGAGAGGTCGTCAACTAGGAATTCTTCGTTTGTGAATACCCAGTCTAAGCGTGACGGCGTCTGACTGTTTCTCCAACGGGTTGCCGACTTCACATTTTCAAATAATCCCAGGTCGCCGATAAGGTTGAAGAACAGAGCTTCAGTAGAGTTGGCACCACCAATGTATGTATGTTCCACGAAGTTGATTCTAGGGAGATTGAAATCCCCTAGAATCAGGATATGAGAGAATCCAAGACGCGTAGAGCGAGTTAATCCTTCCAGCAGACGTTTGTCATATTCGATGTTGGCAGTGGGCTTCCTGTAAACGACCCCAACTAGGCACCTCGAGGTGGTAGATAATCTTACTGAGCACCATACTGACTCGTCAAGATTGTGAAACTCTTGATTGTGAAGTTGGTGCGCATCCAGGCATGACCGTACGTATAGTGCTACCCCACCCCCCATTCCTGTATTTCTGTCGTTGCGAAATAAAGACATCCCAGTTATTGCTAACTCTTGGTCCGTAAACTGAGACGTTATCCAAGTTTCGGATATCCCTATCAGATGGGCATCATTAGCGTTGCTAAGTTCACGTAGCTCATCCATTTTGTTTGGCAAGCTCGCGGCGTTCGTGTATAGGCAGTTTATGCTTTCAATTTGGAACGCGTGAGCCTCTTCTTGTTTGTCTATATGAGCCGTGTGTGAGTGGACAGGTAGCCTACCTATACGATGTTTACCGAGTTGGTAGTCCCTGTCCTTTACACGTTTTTTTTATGATCGAGACAGTCCACGAGTGGAATTGTCAGCTCCAGCTTTCGTTTGTGCTTGATCCTGCTGTCGTGGGGCCTATCCGGATGCATATGGATGCCAGTTGGCAACCGACGTCTATTGGTACGAAATGCTTCCAGAGTTGCAGCCGCCATGTGGGAGGAGGGGAAGGTTATCTTCAGCAGCCGGGGCCTAGAGTCTCCGTCTCTCTTGGCCAGTCTCATTACCTGTTGGGTCAATATGTTCTTGAGTTTTAAGGAATGCTTGATGAATTTCCATTCCCGAATATCAGAGTTTGCTAGAGCTGGGTCCGTATTTTCCGGTACACCTTGCACAATGATATTTCGTCCACGGAAGAACGCCTCACGAGATTCCTTAGGGATGTTCCGGATGAGATTTCGTTCAGAATACGGTATGTCGGGCAGTATTCTTACGTTCCCATCGGACCTCAGTAAGTGACTGGCTAGCAGGACGTCCTCTACGTCGGAGGCATTCTTAAGTGTAACACGAAGCAGCCTCGGGTGGTTTAGGTGGTTAGAGTCCTTCCCCCGAGTGAGCCGTGTGACGGTCAAAGGCTCTATTCTAGGGAGTTCCAGCCTCTTGATTAATTCTCCCCAGAGCATCCTGTCGTTTTTGTCCTGCAAACTGAGAGGAAGGTCGGGGTTGTCAATAAGGTTCATGATTATGACAGAGTCGTCACGAACCGCAATTGATTTCCCAGGTTTTCCAAGGCGTCTAGGTTTGGTATCTTGTTGTTTGGATGTCGAGGCGCGTTTTCGATTCCTGGGCTCAGTGATGGCCGGGCGGACAGTCTTGGGTGTAGACTGTGCGGCCAAAGCATCAATTGATTTACGCACGATACTTGGGACGTTCAGTTTCGGAGGGGACGCTTGGGCTTTATTACTCCTGTTAACCCAAGGTCATAGCTCGAACCAGGCGCTCCACAAGCATACTTTATAACAACTATAAACTTAAAAAGCTGCATTACATAAATACTTAGCACTACCGAAACCCTATTACACTTTTTGTCGAGATTGGATCTGGTATATAACGTGGACTCTATGCCCCTTTGGAAACTATTCTTATGAAAACACATTATATGTGAACGAATGAACTGCTATCAACTTTTATAGATTATAATTACTAAACAAGCTTGCTTGGGATGCATACTGTGAACCAGTATATGTTGTAAATTGTAGATCATGCCTGTAAAAATGGCGTGTACCTGCTACTGCAGAAATATATTATTATTATCACTGCTTCCCGTTTATCTGAGGGCAAATTTCTAGCTATCTTCAGAAGCTAAATCTCCTAAAGAATCAACAGAGACTTTGTAGAACACCATGCTTTGCACAGCCAACGTGATAGTGGCTTAAAGCATCTTTTATATGCAGCCAGTGTGAGTATGGTACACACATTGTGATACCACTCATTGAAGTTGTCACGTTGCATTCAGTCATCTACCAGGAGATAGCGTGCAGATCTGTCACAAAGATGTTTAACTTGCGCTATAAATTTGTTTTGTGATCTTACAGAAAAACAACAGCGAAGACTGATCTCTAGAAAAAGGGTCTTTTAAGGCGTGATAAGTGATAGACACCGAACACAAAAAGCAGAGGTTTGTATATTACTGTACCTAGCAACAATAAAAAAAATCCGACTTCATTAGTTACAAAAAGATCTTAATACTTTTGGACCAAAATACACCAAAAGATTTACTCAACGAAGAAAAAAATGCCAGTTCTCTTTTTGTATGTGTACTGAAAAAGTGCGGATGATGAACTTCTCTAGAAAAAGCGATAGTCTTGGAGATCACCTTAACTGAAACAAATTTAATTAAAGCAAAACAGTAGCCTTGTTGCGTAATTAAACGATCAATACTATAAAATATACTCAGAGGATAAATACCACTACCATTTTTTCACAATATAACACCTGGATTGCTCGTCATGTGAAAAAAGCAAGGACCTACGACTCAGACTTAGAAGCGCAGTTGAAAGGCCTTATATTAACTCAATATAAGGGAGACATATCAGATCTCAAATGCACGGCCAGTTCGTAAGAGTGACCATATAGTGTCAGTTTTGATTTAAATATGGAGTTTAACAACCATGCGTTCGTTGGGGTATGATATTCAGGCGGGGACATTGAATATGTCAGAAATCGTACTAGCAGAGTTCTCAGTAGATTGAGAAGTCACGTCCGAATACCCCATTGAAATGGCTTGTGAACGCGTCAGGAAACTGTATTTATAGGTACTGTGAATAATACCACATAACCTATGTTAATCCTTATTGTAATCTAACACATAGTTTTAAACCTCTATCGTTAAAGTGAAGAGAATCTGACGTGACAAGCTTCAACCTCAAAAGACCAAAACTCTTATGCTCTAAGTTAGTGAAGAAGTATAGTATTTAATATGGACATGTTAAATGAACATAACCGTACATTGGATTTAGAGTATGACTGTGATCGTCAAATACATTGGTGCGATGTTCAGCTGTGTGAACAATTCGAGTCCCTTACATGCGAATCCTCGTGATACTCGTTTATTTGGTTGTCTGTTCATCTATTATTCTGTCTGTCGATCGTGTTCTACTACTATGTAGATACACTGTCCAGTCGATACTCCTAAGGGTACCACAAGTATTCGTAGTTTGACGACACCTTAAAAAGTGACACCTCTTATAATCAAAATGTGTCAACCCAGTGAAATAGGAAATCAGAAGCGAAAAATGGTTCGAAGGCATACTTGATAGAGTATCATGAAGTGATTAACCTAAGTTTATTAGCGGTTGTAGGAGACGTGAGGCACGGCATATCCACTTATGATCTAGTGTGGATGCATGACCGAATGCCTTACGCCAAGTGAGTCAATTAAATCTACTGCAGTCGGCATTAAATATCGAAGATCTATAGAGCTAATAATTTTGAGAATTTGTTTATCGCTACACTCTGGACAGTTTGAATTCATTTCAATGCAGTGCAGATAAGACTAGTCTAAAACATTCCTGGATTTATTTTACTACATTACAGATGCTGGTTATTCTGTTCCCAGTTTTATTTAATTCTAATACAAAACCTAGTGATCCTAAGCGCCAGTCTCAGAATAAACCCAACCCAATTACAAGGAGGTCTATACTTGATGTCGATCCAGTTACACTACTATTCCGGTCTAGTTGTGTCTACTCTGTCCAGTTATAATTAAATTGTTTATAACTGCTGTATATAATTATGAATTCAATTATTTAAATACAAATTAACAACCTTTTATGCTATTCCTTACTTAAGTCATTTCTCCTCGGCCATCGATTTTAAAGATAACTATTATAATGAGGAGATAGTTTGGCTGTAAACGGTTCACCGTCTAAAAAGCGGAACATCCTAGGTATTGTAGTGGAATAAACGGATGATTGGGCCGTATATCCTACTCCTAATTCTGTTCAACCAGTCATCAAGAAGCACAGGAAACATGAAACGCGCTCCAGCTACCAAACAAAGAGGTCCTCAACATGAACGTACCCGAAAACCTGGAAAAGCGATCACAGTTTGCAAAGGCTTTTTCATAAACGCGAACCTTAAATACAGCTCTGACCTTCTCCTCAGTCTGCAGGATGCTCTGAGAGGAGTTGAACAGGAAGCTCGAGTTTCCGAAAATAGAGTACCTAAAAGTCACATGGCTTATTCGGAGAAAGGACTCAAAGTATCGAAATCGCCCAAGACTACTTCGAGTAACGCTCAATAACTCTACCAACGTAGAGGATATCTTACCGGATAGTCACTTACTGAGATAAAATGGGAATATAAGAATATATAAGAACAGGAAGATACCGTATTCTGGGCGCAACCTCATCAGAAGCATTCCCAAGGAATCTCGCGAGACGTTTATTCGTGGAAAAATATCATTGTGGGAGGTGTGCCGGAAAACACAAACTCTGATATTTGGGAATGGAAATTCATCAAGCAGACCTCGAAGCCGAAAAACATATTAACTCACCATGTGGTGAGACTAGACAAAAAGGACGGGAATTCTAGACTTCGGCTGATGAAGATAACCTCCCACGTGCTCGTGCTTATCGTGCGAAAATGACACAAAATTACGCACAAATGAGTGAGGTTTTAAACTGTTGGTGAAATAGTCCTCATAGTTGGCAAAAGTCGGGCTAGTTATTGTGGTAGGTTTTTTAATCAGATCCTGGGGCAGAGTAGTTGGGGCTCAAGTTTCTAATCTAAATACATGAACCCTTCAACGTCCAACATTGGATGATAAGAAATACAGCGGCTACGAAAAATAAGGAAGTAAATAAGTACCTGAGTCACAATGTTTTGAGATCACTAAGATGTTTTCAGCCTTCTCATAACCACCCAACTCGAGATTTTCAGGACTTTCATGCCTCTTTAGTCATCTTGACGTTAATTAAGGAAGAATCCTCTTTTTAAATATACAAAATATCTAATCATTCGAACCTGAGGAACCACTCCACTGTTCACACGAAACATGTAGATTCGAAAAAGAAACCTATAATCACTTACGACAAGTATTCGGTTCTACCTGAATGCTTGTTTTGGCGGAAGTATTGATAATCCGGAAGGAAATAGAAAAGTTGTAAGCATCTTGGTTTCTAGTATGCGTTGAAAAGGCCGTTACTTAAAAAGGAATGCCATTGTTAACCTGTCGAAAGTTTTATCCATAATTTAACTCCGTTTGATGCACTGCCTAAAGTCTGTGGTTATTGCCTTTTATAACCTAGTTATAGCTGCAGATGCAGAGGGCGTTCACTGAACAGAAGTAATCAAACTATAAAATGAAAAATGATAAAAATACTCAAAATAAGCAAAAGGACATCGTCGTACATAGATATATATGCCATACGATAGTGACAAAAACTTACACACGAAATGAATGAGGTTTTACACTATTGATGAAGTCATTTTACCAAAATACTGGCTTGTAGTTGAGTCAAAGTCATCCCAAATCGTTTGATACCGAAGAACTTAGTGAATAAGCGAACAATTTAGTTCAGAACTAGCGTCGGCGGTCTGTAGTAATGGCCGTAGGGTTACCGTAGTTTGAAAATTGTCGTTCGATAAAGGCACAGGTCACCGGTTCGGAAATAATTTCTTTCATATATCTTGCACATACGGTGCACATACGTCCACATATAAGAGTATTCGTTTGATTCTGGCAAGGGTACAACCGAATCAAGGCGGGCGTGGTTGAAACAAGCATCTGGAGGTCTAACAAAAGACATTTATTATGTCATTTCATCCTAGATATTTGGCAGCTAACACGGAAACATGTCCATTTTCCCATTCGTTCATTCGTACAAGGCCACCAAAATAGTTCTGATAAGAGTTTGATGTTTAATCAAACAGCTGGGTAGGACAGTTTTTACAGTGTATTAGAGAAAATATTTTTTCGGATAGATTGGACGACCTCTTATTGCAGATATGTCACATAACAGGATTTTCTGAAGTGTTCCCACCTGTTTGATATTTGATTTTAGGGTTGTCAACTACAGTTCTTGTTGAAGATCCGTGTCTTCTTTCTGAACGGATCCTTGGCTATATTGTCGTCTGAAATATATATTTTAATGTATTTCGTTCTTAAAATTCTCGAGGGCATATGTGGTCACATCAACGTTTTAGTAAGATAAAAGACAATTTGATTGTCTTGTTGTATATAAAACTATGAGATGTAAATATATAACAGCGCAACATTTGTAGGCTGCGTTACTGTTGTTAGACTTGTTCATTGGTTTTCCTCGTTCATGTTGCTATCCTTAACTTTGTTGTTTCTGAGTTGTGGTCAAATAAGACTGTTTCCTTTTATAACTACATACTTATAGTTTGCGACTTTTAATACTGCGCACTTTAAACTGAGGTTTCATCTTACAAGCAGTGTTGGTAAGTAACGTGTTTTATAGCTCTTTCTAAAACATACTGAATTGTCATTGAGATGCCAAATCACATTTATTCTATAAATTTCTGCCTGTGATATTCTCCCACTCAGGAATGGCTGTGGACGGTGCAGAATTATTACCCACCATTAAAGCATATTATGGCACCAACCATAAAGTTTTTTAGCCCATTAAAAACTGTCACTTAGTTAAAGCAGGAATTTAAACAAATAAGGTTGAGTAGTTACAGTGTACAAATAGGTTCAACACGTTTGGTGAGTTATTATCATAATTCGATCATATCTAATTAGATATAGTCGAAAGTATTAGGGGTTAGACATTAGACCAAGAGGTATCATAAGCTAGTATTAGGGATTGGGAATAATAACACGGTTAAGATAGGAGGATCTTTAGTAGCCATGACGACGAAAAACGGGAGAGATAGTACCTTGCTTCTAAACTTCAAGAGCCTTTCGTTGAAAATTCGTAAATTAAGTTGAAATTCTATATATTTTTCGAACTTATTTATATCTTTTCCTTTTACCATCATTTTAAGAATTAGTCAAGTCGAAGACATTTCGTTACCTTTGTAAATCAAAGTTTGGAGTAATAATCTGAATTCTTTCGACATTTTTATTTTCCCCTTCTTGAGTAACCATTCAATCTGTAAATACTCGTGTTCTCTAAAATTCAACAGGCTGTGTGTATCGGAAAATGTGTATAGCGATGTTAACCTGAACCTATTATTCATGTTCTTAAATTCTGCTGGAACGACATCTGTAACTTCATTTTTTTCTTGTGCGACCCTATTGATTTTAATCAATGGCTGTGGTTAGGTGTATCCCGACAAATTTTATACTTCAGTTTCATGTGTATGTGGAGAGTTGGCTGAGTATTAATGGCGCCTTTGTTCAGTTTAGTTTACGCAACAAAGTATTCTAAAAAATAAGTATGTTGGTCTAACTCTCTCCTTGTTATTATTAGAAGGCATTAAAGATGTTATTAATCATAATTCATCTAAATGTAAAAATACTAGGGTATTTACGGCTATAACAACTACATATAAGTTCCTTGACAAAAACTGAGCTATTGCTCATTCTGTTTATTATGTCAATAATCAGGTAGTTTTATCTCTGTAGATCTGTGAATCTAATTTAGGTAGCTGAAACAACAGAACGTACTCAAAATCTTCCATCTTTAGATATTTTTTAGGATGACTTGTTTGTTTAGTTGATTCGTTCGTAACAAAAGTATATACTGCTGTTTTACAGTGGAACACATTTAAGTAGTGAAATATACCTAACTTTTATTGCATTGCCTTGGATGCTCATATGAAATCAAATAAATTGATTAATAACTCTTTTGGGTATAACGGTGTCCAGTTTGATTTCCTATACAAAACTGTGAGACGGTTTGTTGAGAAGTTATTCTAATATCATTATCCATTGTGTCACTTGAATACCATTTTAATGATGTTGCAGAATTTGTTTGTTTAGTTGATATGACGTAAAAGCTATATGGTACAAAAATACACTGAAGCCATCTATCATGAAAATATTTGATTAAGGATAATGCAACACGCCGATCAGAAACATCTTAAGCATTATGTTCCACAGTCAAATCTGAATTTTGTGGGAAATGCGAAATCAGAAGCTTTATAAATAATTTGTCTTAGTCAGCTGGAAATCTAACTACTCATACAATAACGGTATAGTCTCTATGAGTATTGGCAAGTGTATGAGTGTAATATATGGCCTAGAAAGATAAGGCCTGAAATCCATGTGTTGCAATTCGTAGTAAAAACTTGTGAGTCGATTGCATTAGGTTCAACGTTTCGGCTAATTCAAATGTGAGAATGCATCCTACTATATTACTACATTGTACTGGATAGGTATGTTGTGAGAAGTTTATTGACATATTCAGACCTATTATGATTTTGATTGCACTAAAAATATTCCGCATTGTTTCCCTTGTACTATTTAAACTTGTGTTAATTTAATTCTGTTATTTATCTACTCTGAAGAAGCGGTTTACATCAAGTCACGAAAAGTCAGAAATACAATTTTTTACTCATTGGGATATAACGAGAGTTGTTTTTCTGTTAACTTTCTATCCAATGATCAATTTATTTGAAACCGTCAAATCCAACCTTGGCATTGATACCTACAGTGAAAAGTTTGTTTGAATAGTGTACTTGGATTTGCGTCAGTAGTTGTACCTATCTCTAACGATTAGTTTAGAAAGTGACATTCTGTTTCATGTCTTCTCCCACACAATACTTCAGATTACTTAAAGTTGTTTTAAGTGTCAAGTTTCGATTGGTATCTGACCGTATTCACCACTTTATTTATTTGTCATTTCCTTTTATTGCAGACAAATGTTCTCCTCAGATTATGATGGTTGTGAGTCCGATAGTAGTTCATCCAGGTAATTTATGACCATCAATTATTGTTTGTGTTATTTCTTTCTTTGAAGTGATTCGTGTTATGACAACAGAAGTGTCAACGCGGTCGAGATCTCTAAAGCTAAAGCTATGGAGTTTGATGAATTAATGAACAAAGAACTTGATTTACTGATTAGAAGTGTCCACCAAAAAGCAACGGATTCGAAAACAGAAAGAAAGCAAAATGAAAATCTCAGAGTGAGATTTAAAAAGGATCATGATGATGATGGTGTGTTTTACTGCTTAATAATGATTTGTTTTCATTACATAAAGTTGACTTTCCAGTATATAAAGATCCACTTTGCGATTACGAGGAAGATGAGGCTAATGCTAAATGGGTGCAAGAAAATCTCCCTGGCGGGAAGAGCAAGAAATCTGATGCCATCCTTAACTGTCCTGGATGTATGTCTGTGTTATCTCTCGTTAGTCACAGGTAAGTTTGTGCTTTATTTTAGACTAAATATGTTGTATGGTTCTGTGCTATTAGATATCTTGTAACGACTGGGAATAATTAGAATCTGCCTTAAACCTCGTGTGATTAAGCCACGATATACATGTATAGGTGGATGTATGGTCTTGATTTTAGATATGTAGGCACCCACGGTATTATTAGACCCTAACTAGAAATTGTGCGTACAGAATATAGGATTTTAGCTATCTAAATACATTTCTAGCTCGGATAATACCGCATGTTTCGTTATAACTTTAAATAATCAATGGGAAAACATAAATCCTTTGTGTGTTTTTGAACGACTATTTTCAGAACATAATCATTAATGTATTTGCTAAAAAGCGCAACTTTGTATATAGTATTCCCTTCATTTATAGTCACATTCATTCCTTCACATTTTCTTTGTCAATCATTTTCACGATGATTTGGACCATAATAATTAATCTTTGGGTACCTCTAATTTGTAACTTTTTAGTCTCCTTACATTTGCATGGTAGGCTAAGTGGATTAAGCGATTTAAATCGCATCAGTATGATAAGGAATATGATTAGACAAATCTCATTATAACATGACATACTAGGATAATATTAAAGCGTGATGAATCCTTTTATATTAATGCTTTATGTTATGACTTTATGTCCGGCTTTTTATCACGTGAATTATCTACCGATCGAAATACGACGTTTCCAATCTTAACACTGCCAAATCAATGACGTTCGACCAGTATGAACAGTCTAGCGTCCTTATTGATCCCTTGTCCGTCTAGCCCTTCCAATTGAGTCCAGAACACCAATTACAGCTTCTGCTATGCGAATCATTTATTTCAAGCGTATTTAGTTTATATACCAGACAGACAGATCGCATCATACCATGAAATAGAAAATAATATTTGTACGAGATTAAGCCAAAATGCGGCTGTGAACGTGGGAGACAATAATCAATAAACTGAATATAAATTAGGGGCAGTAAACCGTATGATAATAATTCATAGGTCAAAATGAAGCTTATAATAAGATGAATATAGATATACATAATCTAATCACTCAATAGTTAAACAATAAGAATATATATAGAATAATAGTCTATTAATAGGTCCCGGAAGTTACCTGTACTTATGTCTTCACTATGATATAACACTTTACATATTTTGTTCGTGATTAGCAACATGTAGGAGAAAGGGAGTTTTAAATTATATGTGGTTTTTTTATATTTCAGACACCCCCATTTCAAGACCCAATATTATACAGAACACCCTATCAATTGTCTTTTGGACGAAACACAAATCATAACTCGAACGATATCAAAACCACATAATGCGAAAAAATCTTCAGAAAACAGTTTGGAATCAAACCGGAATGTCACGAAAGAATACCACCCAGTCACTTGTAAAGTATGCGGTAATTCAGTCGGATGTAAAGAAATCCAGACCAATGTGATCTACTTCAATGACGTACTTGCAAGTCATAGTTAACGGAAGGGATTTTTTGCTCAGGATGAATTGTATGGCTACTAATTAATATTAAGTAGCTTGTTCTGACTAGCATCAATTCATGGACTAGGATTTTTAGTGAACGATTTTATTTCACTATGTATAAAGGAATTACTTTTTTATCTCGGAAATTAATAGAGACACGGTAAAATGCATTTCATAATTGTTTTTTTCTCTGGAATATTTAGGACAAGAAATCAGAAACTGTTAGCTCATTCCAGTTCATTGATTTAGTCCCTTACCATGTCATGTAGTTTACATTGAAGTCGAATTGTTTGTTTTTCATGATGAAGAAAATCAAATCACGGTTTTTTTTGCAGAAAAAACAGGCGCTTTGAAAATTTCAGGCCTCAAAATGATAATTGTTGTTGTCGTGAAATTTAGTACAATTGTTGCATCTGTCTACATGAAAACGTTAAATTTAGAAGATAATTGTAAGCGGTTATTATTTTCAACGTATCACAGCTATATGTGTGGGAATCTGTTATGGATGTGAAATTCCTAAATGCAACTTAGAAAGAATAAAATTAATATTAACCTAATATGAATTTCAGTTACGTTAATTTATTCAGTTTGAATTCTGTTGATAGACTTTCCATTGCAATTTCCACTATGATTCACATACATTGACAACTACTCAATTCCGAAACTATAGTCATGGTGACCATTATATAACTGATTGTTTTAGATTTATTTTGAATTCTACTGGGTTTTGACCAATAAAGCTTCTATACAATAACAGGACATCTTACTCCAGTTAGTGGGGCAGAAAAGAATACAATAGCAATAGTTTCATCCACCGTGTAGAAGTAAGTGTCGTGGAATCTTAGCTTAGAACACAAATGTATTAACTAGTGATGAGGTTGATGAAAGGTTGATCATACATCCGGACTTAACAACTTATCTAAAGACAAAGGAGATAAAGCCTAACAGTGTGCTCATACTACTATGAAGGGATGCTGTTATCAAGTGTCTAAAACAGACAGAATCAAACACTCAAATATCCCTGGAAAGTAACATATTAAATAAGAAAGATTGGTTCAGTGAAAGGTTCTCTTTCCGGCAAATTCACTTTCAAAGCTGCACAATCGCAAATATATATATATATATATATACTTGTTTTTTCAGGATGATAATAATTACAACAATAGATAATAAACTTCTGTTAGACATTGTGACAGTGAGGTAAAATAAACAAAAGTATTAAAAAAATTCTTTTTAAAAACAAGGAAAACTTAATAATCGTTTGATTGTTAGTAGCTTAAATATTCATCAAAATATAGATAAGGAAATTATCATTAGGAAAGGATGGCTCAGCATGATAAGATAAAATGTTGAAATTGAGATTAAATGTAATCAGGAGGATCGTAGAAACATAAATAAACCAGTTGAGAGTAGAAGGTTTGAGGGGCAGATGGAAGGGGAAGTAGATGGCTATAAAGGAAAATGGGTATGGAGAAAAATTCTTATGGGACACTAAGACTGTGGTAGAATACACACAATTGTGGTTTTCCCAGATGTATAGCTATTGCTTTGGCAATGCTAAGAAGATGCAATATAACTGCCTTTGGAAGATTAAACGCATATATCTCAGGATTGCTAGGAAATTCATGTTATGTTTCTGTGGTTTTTAAACTTTTAGTGAGATCCGATATTAGTTTTTTCGTGCGTTTGTCAATAACTGTGGTAACATATTCGGTGAAAAGATCGTGTTCATTAGGTGATAACTCATATAACACAGGAGATCTTTTTGAAATGTTAAATTCCAATATCGGGATGCTTGAACGAATGGAATCGATAACATTTTGTGCATAGCGTTTAAGAGATTTTGAGTTTGAATAAGTATGGTTTCTTCGAAGAATTTTCTAGTATCATTTTGGATATTTGTGTATGTTAATCATTCTTCAGTATCCTTAACAAATGTACAATTAGAAACCTTATCTTCGGGGACAAAATTCTGTGACATAAATGAAAAAATTAATAAAAGTCACACAAATGTTCAATTCGAAGATTTAATCAAACAAACAAATGGAAAATGATCAGTCAATCAACGAACATATCTTTGAGCGCATAAAGCCAACAGGATCAATAATATCAGGATTATACGGTCTGCCAAAAATACACAAACCTTGTCTACCTCTCAAATCAATTCTAGATACGTCCGGGTCCCCATACCACTCCATAGCAAAGTAGCTGGTAGATCTAGAACCCGTAAGAAAATTCATTTGTAGACACTCCGTACATGATACTTTTGAATTTATTGCACACATAAAAGAAGTGAATGTAAATGACAAAATTATGCTATCTTTGGATATCTATTCACTAATGTTCCACTCACAAAGACCATTAGTTTTATCTGCAATTACGTAAATAGTAATGAGATTAACATCGGAATACCGGGAGTTTATTTGAAGGAACTACTACTACGTTGTACCTGCAATGTACAGTTTACATTTAACGACACGATTCATAGAGAAAGGAATGGCATAGCAATTGGATCCCCCCTTGGTTCATTACTAGCAGATTGCTTCATGGCCAGACCAGAAAACAACCAACTTGAAACGACTATAGAAAACTTCCATTCCTATAAAAGGTACGTGGATGATATCTTTATCATTTGTGACAACAAATATGATTTGAGTAATTTTCTAGAGATATTTAATATTTGTCACCCAGCAATAAAATTCACACTTGAAGTTGAAAACAAACAAAATATTCACTTTCTCGATGTGGAAATGACAAGAAGACGAGATGTAACTCTAAGAAGATCTATCTACAGGAAACTCATGTTGAATAGCCAACCATCAAGTTTCTAGGGCTGGGTGATACAAAGAATTTGTAGTCCCGAGGTCATAGATGAGCAACTGGGCCTCTTGAAGGAGATACTTATCAAGAACGAATATCCTTCGATATCCATTGATAAGAACATAAAACCGAAACCGCCGAAAACACAAATAACTTCTGTAGAAAAGAAAATATTATAAATGAACATTGACTTTAAGGGTGATAGAGCCACACACACGCCTTAAGGAGGAGAATTTCCGACTCTTTAAAAAGATCAGAGGGGGTTTTGTGGACAATTTAGTATTTTCACTGTTGAAAGCATGAGTCAATTGAAGCTAGACCACCATCGAAAACCTGGAAGCACTGGACGGCCGTTTCGTCCTATTATGGGACTCCTCAGCAGTGCGCAGAACATTCTTCACAACAACATTGCAAATAGTATTCTCCAGCCGATCATTGTTCAATAATAATCTTAAAGATAAATTATCGCATCTGACCAACTCAATGTGCATTGACCAATTTACCTGCTCATGTGGAGCTAGGTATATAGGTCGTTCGATGCGTACTTTATCCAAAAGAATTCAAGAATATTATCTGGCGTGGTCAAGAAGAGGAGGAAATGGTTCAATAAGAAGTTCAATAATCGAACACCATGTGAGCATAGGTCACTCAATCAAGACAGACTCTGCGTTCAAAGTCATCTACAAGGTAAGTAGAAGTCTTCCGAAGACAATTATATTGCATCTTCATGGCATTGTCGAAGCAATAGCTATACATCTGGGAAAACCACAATTGTATGTCTTCTACCATAGTCTTAGTGTCCCATAAGAATTTTTCTCCATACCCATTTTCCTTTATAGCCATCTACTTCCCCTTCCATCTGCCCCTCAAACCTTCTACTCTCAACTGGTTTATTTATGTTTCTACGATCCTCCTGATTACATTTAATCTCAATTTCAACATTTTATCTTATCATGCTGAGCCATCCTTTCCTAATGATAATTTCCTTATCTATATTTTGATGAATATTTAAGCTACTAACAATCAAACGATTATTAAATTTAATAAGCAAAGATGGATAGTGGCTAGCAGTGGAATCCAGGACGCGCATTTCGTCCTATTTGGGACTCGTCAGCTGGACGTACCTGCATCTCAGAGTTGATGTTCACTCTGGGACTCGAACCCAGTACCCTCGCTTCAAACGCCATCGCGTTATCCACTCGGCCACTGAGTCCTGATAGCCACTTGCTTGTGCGATGGGGTGAAGTTAAATTCACTTTAGTATTGTTTCGACAAATCAACTGAAAAAAAGAAAAAGTTAATTAAATTTTAATTACAAAAATAATATTAAATTAATATTTAATATATTTTTTTAAATAAC
>NC_031496.1:19167744-19177081 GCF_000237925.1 Schistosoma mansoni
GGATAGTGGGTAGTGCAGGTACATCCAGCTGACGAGTCCCAAATAGGACGAAACGCGCGTCCTGGATTCCACTGCTAGCCACTATCCATCTTTGCTTATCATGCTTGTGAATCAAGGCTATATCGAGGCAATAGGCACAGTATGCACATATGCCAATTAGAGACTGACCAGTTGCAGTCCTTACACATCGATGGGAAGATTCAAACAAACAATACTAAGTGAATTTAGATTATTAAATTTTCCTTGTATTTTAAAAGAATTTTTTTAATACCTTTGTTTATTTTGCCTCACTGTCACAATGTCTAACAGAAGTTTATTATCAGTATTGTTGTAATTATTATCATCCTGAAAAAACAAGTATATATATATATATGCGGTTGTACAGCTTTGAAAGTGAATTTGCCGGAAAGAGAACCGTTCACTGAACTAATCTTTCTTATTTAATGTCTTAATGGGTGTATTCCGTTTTAATAAGTAACAGAGAAGCACAAAATATGCTACCACATGATTCCTATCTAGAAGTAAGCAAATCTAAACTAACTTCTTTTTTAATGAATAGGGATTTAGTGTTGTTTTGCTTACATAAATGTGCTAAAATCATCCTCATGTATGGCAATTAAATTATTCTTCATAATAATGGATGTAAGCAAGTTTTCTAAGGAAACGATAAAAAAGGATGTAACTTACCGAATAGAACAAATGTGGAAAAAATCCCAATAAAGTTTAATTGATCATCATCGATGATTTATTCAAACATCTAATACCGTCCGGTTCTACTATTTTACGTCTGTATGGACTGCCAAAAGTACACAAGAAAAATGTTTCTCTTTGTTCTATAATGAATACAAATAACTCCCTATACTATGCAACTGCCATCTGAATTGTGCAAATTCTTTAAATAGCTAAAAATCAGATCAAGAAACATAGCGCCAGCAATTCTTTTACTGTCATATATGCTAACGTACTTGGAAAAAGAATGAATTCATTAAATGTTGCCTCACTTTTCACAAATATTCCTCTTACACAGGGACAATTTGTTCTCTGTGAATAGATTGAAAATGATATTATTGGGATTCCAAAATAATATCTAAAGTAATTACTGTTACACTACACTAGGAATGTAAAATTCAGATTTAATAATCAGCTATATAGACAAATCGGTGTTGCAGTAGGGTCGCTATCGGGTCTTCTCTTAGCAGAAGGCTTAATGGTTAATCTGGAAAACATCGTTTTTCGAGCAACAGTTGGCGACTTTTATTTCTACAAGAGATATATGGTTGATACCTTCATTATCTGTAATAAGAGTTGGGATCTCAACAGAATTCTATATGTATCACCAGAAAGTTACACTCACAATGGAGTCAGAGTTGAGCACAGAATTTCACTTCCTCGATGTTTTTATGAGAAGACCGGATTTGTCTCTGCAAAGACCAATGTATAGAAAAACAACATGATACGATGGCATACGAACTTCTAGATTTGGGTTTCACTAAGCAGAAAGATAAACCTAATGCATTCTGTATTATCGAGAATGAGAAGAGTTCGCACAGAATGCACACTTAACAAAGAACTAAACAGAATCGGAGAACTAATAAAAAACAAATTATCTGTCAGATTCATTTGCAAAAAACTGAAACGAGAGCCCCAAATAAAAAGAATAAATGGTAATGAAGAAGATCTTGTTCTTGTATATTGCACTTAAAGGGGGAGAGTATAGTTGCAGTGATCTTACGAAATCATTATTGAGTGAGATACTAGATTCAACTGGACTACGGATTGTATCCTGCCATTAAGTAACTAATTCAAGGATAAACCGTCGCTTTGGGTCACCTCAGTGTGTATCTGTCAGTTTATTTGCTCGTGTGGAATATGTTGTTATCAACTCCAAAATGTGCTGTCTTTCCAAAAGCATATCTGAACACTACCGAGCACGGTTATCGAAAGGTGAATCCGAACCAGTAAATAGTTCTATTTTTAAAATGTTTCCATTCAAAATAATTCATAAAGTCAAACGAAGTGGTTCTAAGGGCATTCGATCGAAAAATCTGTGTATAGCAGAGGGTTTGACAGTTCGCTAATTTTAGGTTGTTCTTTGTGATCAAAAGTGATATATTTAATCCCTTATTTAGCAATGATCCTAACATCTTATTTTAATTGGTTTTGATATCTATTCGCCTTTTTTTTCCATATATTCACTAAGTGAACACTTACCTTTCACACCTCTTTTCTATGTTCTTTTCATTCTTATTAGTCTTACAAAAATTTTTTGATTAACTCTTGGTACCTGTGCTAATGACTCAACAATTTTAAATTGTATTGTATATTACTATGTGTAAAATAGCTGTAGATACGATTGTACAACTTGAGAAAATAAAATCGTCAATAAAAATTTCTCCTCCGAACCGTTTTTATTTTACCCAGTTGCTATTACATAATGGTGTCGTACTGTGAATACAAGACTAATTGCATAGGGTCTTGAATGATATGACTTATCACATCCATTTATCACGAAATTCAAACCGGTCTATATATGAGTGTAGTTCTACCAATCACGCTAATATGGAAGTCACAAGTAATTTTTACTTTTTCGGAAATTAGAAAAAAGCAAGAGTTGCTACTACAGAATATAATGAGTTCGAATATTTTCACAAACACTTTAGCTGATAGCAGTAAAATTTATTTATCCAGAAGTATTCCCTGATGAGAGTGATTTGGATTAGTACATGAAAACGAAAAACTATGGAATAATCTCAGGACACAATTTATATAAATTGTTTGATATCATTTATGAAGGTAAACAATGTCTATCCATAGGCATATGCACTTGTCTTCTTACCACTACTCAAACTCTAGCTCTCTTCAATTCCAAGCTAATTCTGCGTCTACATTAAATAGGCTTTAAGTTCTTTTTTAACATTTGAGCCCTAGTTCCTTATACACTTTCACATTCTTTCTGTTTTTGTTTTTCTTAAACTTCAAGGATATTTCTGAGTGCATTATAATTTGTTATGCTAAACATAGATTTACAAATTTTATTGATATCTCATAGCATGTCATTTTATTTATATTCACAATGACATTCATTTACATAACTTCAAGAAAAATTATATCATAATCTCTTACCTATGTGTGTTGACCTTTAACCTTGTGTAATTTTCGTATTTTCTGATCATTTTGATGATTCATATATTTGAAATCATGAGCCAATTGAAGCTAGACCACCATGGAAAACCTGGAAGCACTGGACAGTGGTCTAGCTTCAATTGACTCATGATTTCAACTATGAAAATACTAAATTCTCCACAAAACCCCTTCTGATTCATATATTGTATTTTATTCAGTGGTATTGACTTTATCATTTCGATTATAATTTCATATATATTGGTACTCGATTTGAAAAGAGAGTCGTCACAACAATGATTCTTTTTCGTCGAAAGATTTGTTTTGTGGTTTAAAAACCCAAACTTAGAACTGTGGTTATAGGGAGTTAATGCAGCTTAAAATTAGCCTAGTACATATTTTTTTTCACTTTTATTAAGTGGACGATTAATTGAGACAATCTAAAAGAAGCCTTTCTCATATAATTCGCTAAATATTTATAAACAAAGAGTATTATCTATGACCTCCAGATACACTTAATGTAGTTTAATTCCGATGCGATGTCGGTTTATCCATTTTAAATCTACTGATTTATGGAGAGTGATATTTACGGAATTCGTGACGTTCGTAACGATAAGATTGTGATGATTAATTCGTACGTCTAAACAGTACCAATGACGATAATGTATCTAAATGGAACAACGTAAATAATCTCCAACGAGCAAACCACCTACTCAAATCTATGCGTTTCTCTTGAGGAAGATCCACATTCATAAGGAATAACTGTAGAACGGACTGTCGAATGTGGATATTATTTTGAGGTGTGTTTGGTAATAATGAGAAGAGATAAAATATTTAATTGAAATAAAGTAGAATTAAACACCTGTACAATGTATTCAGTCCTAATTCATTTGTAAATTTCTAGTTTTTAAATTACTGGTACAATTATTTTCAAATACTGGAATTTATTATCATGCAGTTAATGGAATATTATTCCTCACTTATAAAGACTGTAAGACCTAAGACAGAGATTTAGCTGCCAAAATTGTCATTACGCAGACAAAAAAATTAATGAGGTGTAAAGTAAAATGGTGGAAAACTAAATGCTGAGGGTATCGTTCGAAAGTAAAAGAAATTAACATTGTGAGTAATGTGATGTAATATAAACACTAGAGATTCAAAGAAAGTTAGTTAATGGAACTGGTTTTGAGTTGTCATATATGGTCTTCTATCAAAAATTGCAATCTCTGAGTGGATCTTAACTAAGGAGTCACCAATTATCAGTACGGCATAGACAACCGTTGAATAACTTCTCAAACTGTCCACCGGCTTTGACACAATCGACTTTAATAACTTCCTCGCTCCAATTTTATGTTAGCCACCACGACAGATAAGTAGTATCTGGATGTGCAGTTTCTATGTCTCAAGCTTGATAGATTACACCAATCTGTAAAATATAAGTCTGATTTAATTGGATGGTGAACTTGTTATTGCATAACTTAATACTGTTGATTGGTTTTCATATGTTCGAATGACATATCATAAAGTATTTGTTATGTCGCGGAAAGAATTATGAATGGTAGTACCTTTTGGGAACTATTTATAGAACAATACTATGTGTATATTTTTATCGTATAATTGTTAAATAACTAAACTATTCATATTCGTGTCCGTCTTATTATAAGCTTTTTTAACCTACGAACTATTGCTATATGGTTTACCACTCTTGAGTTATGCCCTGTCTATCAATCATTATCTTCCTTATTCACAGTCACTTTTGGCTAAATCTTGTACAAATGTTGTTTCCTATTTTATGATACGATGTGGTCTGTTTGGTTGGTATATAAACCCATTATATTTGAAATAAAAGATCCATACCAGAGAGGCTGAGATTGGTGTTCTGGACTTAACAGGCAGGGCTAGGCGGGAATAAGAACTGATAAGTACTCTAGACTGCACGTATGAATTTTATGCGTCATTGCTCCGACCGATAAATCACTGTTCTCTAGTTGACGGTATTATCCCTTTATACATTAACAGGGCACACAGGCTATAAGTTATAACAGTATTACATTTTTCAATAACAAAGCTGATGACTATGAGTTACTGTTTTCTAAATCAAATAGTTGACAGACTACAGAATAATAAAGACATACTTTCAAAAAGCTATCATAACTATACACGAATGCTAACATTTTATTGATCAGGATCAACTCGTCTCGTTACATAGGTAAGTGAATCAGCATAAAATGACTAATCGTCTCTTTGCTGTGAATGAATGCTTAATTCAAGGTATATTATTAGAGGAATAATGTAAAAACAAGGTTAAATACCATCTGAGAAGTTTTAGCAAACATCGCATTTTAAAGAGACACTGTAGTGTATCCTACTTGTACAGACAGATACAAGTAGTATGTATCAGGAATGGAAGGTAGAATTCTTACAGATAGAAAAGAAAAAAACAGAGAGCAATCGAAATTACAACAGCAACGAAAGAAAAGACTCGAGGAACGTGGACAGATAGTGTATTTAATGTATTGTCTTCATATTTTACAAATACAGTATAATTAACATAACGCTACTCGTTGATTTAAACCAAAAGTCTTCATTCATTAGTAAACTTTCACCACAGTAATGATCAGTCGTCAAAGTATCTCAAAAAGATTCGATGCTGTAAAAAGAATGAGGAAAAGACTAGTACCTAGCATAATGAAGGATGGCTTCTTCCACACAGTTTTATTCAATTTTCGTAACCGAACGAAGGTGAGAGTAGCAAACTACACAACTTAATATAATATTTAATTTGAGCATAATGACTCATAATCATTTTGTAAAGAAAATCAACGTTTAAGCATGACTGAACAAGTGGTAAGTTACTAATTTTTGACCGTACCTGTTTTTCACATATATTGATTATAATTATTTCTATGATGATGTTTAAATAAAACTAGATAAATAGCCTCTCAATCTAGTGAGTTGTTTTATAGATAGTTATGTGAATGTAAGATATCTTCTTTTAATGACTGAAAGTACTTAAATAACAGAAAGGCTTCAAGTGTTCAGGAGTGTTTGACCCCGAGTAGAATCGTAAGTGCATAGTGCTGAAAAGTTTTGAACTAAAATGAAACACTGTACCAAAATAACAATATATTGCTCCCTGGCTGTCAATCTTCTTCTTCTTCTTCTTCTTCTTATTATTATTATTATTTGAACACATAAATATTGGTACAAAGGGGCACCGAATACATATGCGCCGCACAAATCTCATTTGATTTGTGTGAGGGCTGTGATACTGCCCAGGTGCCCAAACCGAAGCAGGTTGTTTTCTTAGGAGGCCACACCCGGAGCCTTTGACCTAAAGGTCTGATCCACAAGGCAGTGGAGCATCGTGAGGAGATGCAGTCCCATGGTATCCGGTGACCAACAATTGGTTCATGCGCCATTTGTTCCCTCAGAATACTAGAGCCCATGTGCACCATTGGTTTGTAATAGGGGTTTTCCAACTCCCGTAGGTCGACCCTCCGTGTCCCCCAACCCAGTTAAAGCGGCGGACATTCGCTTTTCGTCCTCTCACTTTCGTAAACAACACCCCCGCGACGAGAAGGCAGTGAGTAGGGACTTCTCTGGCTGTTAATCTGTATTAGTTTGTAATGAAAATTAGCTTCTCAGAATAATCTTTCATTTAACAAATTGTTTTGTAATTTATTAATAATGAGCCATATTAAACCACTTTAAAAATATATATTAGACTAACCAAAATATATGAAACGATCTTCAATAATTTCACCATAGTTTGACCATATATAACAACAAAATCTTAATGTAACCATTCAGTATATTGCTTCTACGACAGAATCACAAGATTGAATGTATATTATGCTAGTATTATAGCATCAGTACATTTATATATATATATATATATATATATATATATATATATTTCTTTATTAATTTTCTTTTATTAAAGACAGTTGTTATTCATTTTAAATAATTTACCCATAAAAACATGTGATGTGTTATATCGATTTGTTAAATTGAGAATATTGTAACACCGAATTAATTTTAGTCATGCACTCGCTCAATTCTATACCGCCAAAGTTTACGATACAAAATTCGAAATAGTTTCTTTGACTATTTAGTTTGTTTCAGACATTGATGCTATCAGTCACTCATCTACAACGTAAGATCAAGCACATATATACATCGGTCCAAGTTGCCACACCTCATTAGCACAATAAGACCAACACAAAATTCATAGAAGTAGTTACTTCAATGGTACTAATATACAGAAAAAAGATTCCTTATAAAGGGAGAAAGAATTAGTTCGTAAAAAGAAAGGTATGAAGTAATTTTAATCTCATGGTTTAAGTGAAGACAAGGAGTGTATACACATATACCATTGTGATAAATTCTGAGCCATGTCACTCAGAGTCTCCAACCACTCCTTATGATGGTCGCGCGGACCCCACCGAAGTAGTCTGCCATAAAAACGTACGAATAAATGTCGACACCAAATGTATAATTACATTAGTTGAATGATTAAACTTATTCACAACAGTTAAAGTCCTTACTAATGAACAACTTTTGGCATTGTGTATCATCGGCTGCCTAGTGTCAACTCATTCATTACCAATGTAGAATAAGTTTTCGATTTTACAAGTTCCACATTAATTTAACACCTAAATGAATCACTTATAACATCTAAAGAATAAATTAATATTGGCTAATTGAACTGTTAAGTTTTTGGATTTGAAAGTAAGTTCCGACAGAAATTTACAATTTCGATTTCAGCGACAGTGAAGCAGTTGTTAATCCATCTTATTTTTTTTAGCAACCTAATGACTGGTCCTCGTTTCTTTATAACAAGAGTCACCTTGAAACTAATCAAAAGTTATCACAATATGAGTATTGAATTTCATTTGCTGTTCTATTTGATAAACATTTCAATCATAATTAGCTTTGGTAGTTATTCTTTCAAAGAGACTTCATTTATTGTACTTCTCTTTCACACACACACATACAGTATAATTTTGTTTTTATTCCGGAATTTTAGTTTAGTTTATCATCCTTTATGGAGTCAATTAAATTTAAACTTTGTACATAACAACAAAAAACAAAATTGTATACAATACATTGACTCATTATGTTACCATACACCAAGCCATGAGATATTGTTTTGAGAAAGAACTCTCACCCTAAATAATGAATCTTGGTAATGTAAAAGCAGAATAACTAACAAACTGAGCTAAGTATTTTTGTTCTTCACCTTAAATGACATGACAATTTTCTGAGAAACTTAAGTGATCTGAACATTTTCTGTTGATGCTTGTCATTTGGTTACTCTTAAATGTTATTTAAATATAGTTAGATAAAGACATTACAATACAGTTCAAGGTGGTTGGCAAACAACTTTTATATTTGATTAAGAATTTCTTCATCATAAATCTGAACAATATGAGAGTCAAAATCTTAGATGTTTTGGAAATCAATAAAAGTAAAAGATTATCAGTTATACATTCTGCTTGATGACCTTGTTGAATTTTCATCTAGTTATATTTTATAAGTTCAATATTGTTTTAATTATTAATGAGTAGAGTGGTAGAGAATACTTTATCATTCTAGTTTATAGTTTACATTTATACTTAAATTTAAACTTTGTACATAACAACAAAAAACAAAATTGTATACAATACATTGACTCATTATGTTACCATACACCAAGCCATGAGATATTGTTTTGAGAAAGAACTCTCACCCTAAATAATGAATCTTGGTAATGTAAAAGCAGAATAACTAACAAACTGAGCTAAGTATTTTTGTTCTTCACCTTAAATGACATGACAATTTTCTGAGAAACTTAAGTGACCTGAACATTTTCTGTTGATGCTTGTCATTTGGTAACCGAGGGATTTGTTCACTGAATGAATGTACATTCGCAATTAGATGTCCACATTAAAAACTTTACCTATCATTCCAAATACCAAAGCGGTTTTTACTAAGCTACTAGATTCATGTTACTCAATAAATTATTTGACAGGCTTGATATTAATGGCAGGAAAACACAAACCTCTACAAATAATCAAGTTCACTTGGTATTATTTGTTTGAATTTTCCCATTGATGTTTAGGACTGCAATTATCAGTCTCTTATTGGCACATGTGCGTACTGCCTCGATATAGCCTTGATTCACAAGCATTATAAACAAAGGTGGATAGTGGCTAGCAGTGGAATCCAGGAC
>NC_031496.1:19177281-19185253 GCF_000237925.1 Schistosoma mansoni
CTGGATTCCACTGCTAGCCACTATCCATCTCTGCTTACCATGCTTGTGAATTAAGGCTATATCGAGGCAATACGCACAGTATGCACATATGCCAATTAGAGACTGACCAGTTGCAGTCCTTACACATCGATGGGAAGATTCAAACAAACAATACTAAGTGAATTAAAAGTTCACCCCATTGCACAAGCAAGTGGCTATCAGGACTCAGTAGCTGAGTGGATAACGCGATGTCGTTTCAAGCGAAAGGCACTGGGTTCGAGTCCCAGAGTGGACATCAACACTGAGGTGCAGGCACATCCAGCTGATAAGTCCCAAATAGAACGAAACGCGCGTCCTGGATTCCACTGCTAGCCACTATTCACCTTTGCTTATAATTTACAAATAATTTTTTTAAACAAAATTTCCATTCTATGCAAAACAGGTTTTCTCACTTGATCTATTCACGTATATTTTTTACATACTTTCCTTTTATGGTTTACAAATGTAGCACAAAGCGTTACTTTTTAAATATTTCGGTGAATTTTCATACAAATTTTAGTTTTCTTTCTCCAATAATCCAATGGTTACAAATTAGCGCGATTGTTTACAAACAATAATTATTCTTAATGATAATTTTGGATGTCTTTTTAGCACTATAACATTTACTGCATACTTTTTCCCAATAATCACCATTAATTGTTTGAAGAGAGTTTTTTCGCTGCATCTCATCTAATTTTCCTTATTTGTATTTTTGTAATTCACATCACCATTGTCACCTGGCTTTTCGCCACTTCTAAAGAGTGTAATATGGGTGAATTGAGTGAGAATTGGAAGCAGTAGAGAACCTTGGAGATTTGTGATATTTTATTAGTCGAAAGAATAAAAAACACTAAGACTTACACTCAGTAGTAGCCAATAATATCACATTGTCTTATCTTCACTATTGATCGAATTATTTAGCCTAAATTAGTGTAGTTACATATCAAGATCGGAATTTTTGTAAATTGTGTTTGGTTGAAAGAAGTCTGCAGCAAGATTGGTACACAAGTTGTATGCTGATGGGACTTGAATGACAGAAGTCTATCAGCAACAAGGATTAGATAAAATGAAACGTGTTGCTTACCAATCCTACAGGAAGTCAATAGCACTTCAAACAGATCAGTGGTAACATCTTCGTAATAAGAGTTCACCAACACAGGTTAATGAAAAGTACCGATTAGCACGACATGTAGGCTTATAGCTTTCTGTAAAATACCCCCAGTCATTTAACATATGTAATCATGCAAGTTATATGAATAAATTTGATAATTGCACAAACAGAATATTGGCTAAAATAATAATTGTTTCGAATCGACACTTAATGAATAAAAAAAATTATTAAAATTCAGTTTTAAGTGAATTATACATTTAGAGACCAATATTCAGTACAGTGGAGGATTTGATATACGTACATGAAGTGGTCTTTTATTTTGAAAAGTTTGCATAAATACCTATTTTCTTTTCTAAAGAATCAGTCATGTTACAATTGGTGGGGTGGTTACTATTTTCATTTGAATAACCTCTGTGTAATACGGGATTGCTTTACAACATTCTTCTTTATTCTGGAGTTTTTCACTAGTGTATGCCAGGTTAAAAACTAAGAGTAAGAACTTTATTTGTCCACTACTATATATATATATATATATATATATATATATATATATATATATGCTTCCAATCACTCAAAATTTACAAAATTCTAATCTTGATTAGTAACCACATTGTAATTTTGGCTAAATAATTTGATCAATAATGAGGATAAGACAACGTATTATTTTGTTAGGTCAGTGAGCGTTAATGAAGATATATAGTAAGTGAAACTAAATATTAGTATTTACGAAAGAATTTCCGTTATCTTAATGTGAATAATCAACAGAAAATACTATGGTTGTGAGCGACCTTGACATAGGAGAAACCAATAAACAGATTCATTTATAAAAACCAAAATTATGTATGAGCTTATGATTGATTTTTGTGGAAATTCATGAGCCAATTTATTCCCGTTGCTAGGCTTCTGTGACTTTTTTTCTATACAGAATATATTCATAGGTAATTGGTAATGATCAATTTTAATGTACTAGTTGTTGACTTGACAACAAAAAATAGTTAATGTTATGGTAGAATAGATGTAGAAAATGTAACTCGTATTACAATGTAACAACATTAGAGTATAATATATTATGAAGTAATAGGCAATGGTGGCGTGAAGATTTGAAATAATAAAAATTAGCATCAACAATTATATATACAAATATGTATAATTCTATGGGATTTGGAAACTGATAAGATGGATCACGTAATGATTATGGTAGGCCTATAGAGTTTACATAAGTCTTAAGTGATTAAAAAACATCGATGAACTAAACTATTATTTCAGCGTTGATGAAATAATATTTAGCCTAGCGAAGATGAAATTACAAAATGAACACAATAACATAATAATTTTAGATGACTGTGTCGAAAAATGTAAATTTACAAATACGGTTGTAAGCAGCATAAGAGAAACAACGAAATACAATAAATTCACATTATTCTGCCTCAATCGTGGTCTCAGATTTGTTCAAATATATAAAGCGAACTAAGCGTAAAAGTACAATTATTTGAAGCGAGATTATTAACTGAAACAGTAGTAAATTATTATATATATATAGATACCTTAGAAAATATTTATTGTTTCATTTTTTGTCCTAATGAGTACTTTGGTCTTTGCCAAATAGTTCACTTTCTTTAAAATGAATAGATTTGGTTGTGAAACTGTATTTTATTACTTTTAAGTGATACACTCAGATGAAAACATTTATTTACCTTTAGTAAAATAAATCTACACACAACCTAACATTCGATTTTTAAGAAAATAATCTAATAAATAATTAGAAGGGTTTTTTTGTGGAGATTTTGTATTTCTCCTGCGCACTGCTGAGGAGTCCCACCATAGGACGAAACGGCTGTCAAGTGCTTCCAGGTTTTCCTTGGTGGTCTAGCTTCAACTGACTCATGCTTTCAACTATGATAATAAATAATTAGCTAAATTAAAGTTAATTATTATATTTATGAAATATTATGGTTTTTTTATTTGTATCAATTGAGTGACAGAGATCAAATATTTGAAATTCAAGAAAAGATCTTGCAACATTTTTCACTGAAACAAATTTCCTGTATTTTTTATATGATAGATTCTATGGTTATTACTACTTCATGAAAAAATAACGTGACTATCAACAGTGGGATACCAGTTAATCCAGCTGACGAATCCTAAATAAGATGAAAACATGTGACCTAGATTCCACTGCTAACCACAATCCATCTACAGTTAGTTAAAAAGATACGAATTCATTAATGTGATGGTAATCGTGAATTTTAATATTAAACATCGTATGATCACCAAGATTTATTGTATCAGTTGTCTGTACTTATTGAAAAACGTATATATCCATAATAGAGGGATCAAATGGATGATCTTTTTATTAATCACTGTAACAATAGTTCAACCAACATATAATAAACAAATTAATTATAAATTTATAATAATAGAGATTATATCAAATTCTTAGGTTATTAAAACGTGAACTCATAATGTTAAAATATGGAAAACTAATTTTATATTGAAAATCGGATCTGAACATTGTAACCAATTGTTTGTAAAATAAACATGTGAAAAGTTATTATTTACTCTATTGTTGACGTGACCAAGAAATCACAAGGTTTGAACAATATAAATGACCTGTTTATATAATCAGTCCTGTCTAGAATGTTTAACTTGATAGGACAATAACAATTAGTTTATTCTTCTCAGGAAAATTTACCTTCTAGCATTGCTCTAGTGTAAACTAGTTAAGAAAATGGTTTGATTACAGATCTCAATCGTTTTAAACAAGGGGATTTTATCGGAAAGTAGAATCAAATGAACGACCATTGAAAATAAAATTGCATTGGATGCTTATTTCATTATTGTTCGGAATATATTCATTCATATTATTCAGCAACGAATTAATTGGTTACCGAACACGTGAAAACAGTACATTGTTTCACTTCTTCACAAAACAACATGGAAACCAAAGAAATGATAGATCAGATTATTAACAAGAAGCAGAGAAATAAAACCCGATGGAGGGTATCAAGTGACTATGTTGCATATTCACGTACTGTCGCTAACCATTAGTTTTTATCTGTTCAACTAATGAAATGAATTTTTGAATGGGGATAAACTCCACGCTGTCAAGTCATCTAAGTGTATAGCAGTCAGTAGTGGCGGTTATGTCTTGGTTCATTTGGTAACTTATTGTAAATATTTCGGAATAGTTTCTACCATAGAATTAGCGTGTGTGGATTACAAGAGCGTAACTAACACTACTTGCTCCATTTTGATTGGTTGCCAGGTGAAAGATCAAAAGGGCAAACAACAGTGGAGTTTATCCTCAGTCGGACGTGCTTCATACCAGTAGTTAATTATTCAGTGTGCTAGCAGTGTGTTTCGATTTGATTATTCTGAGGTCTCTTTTATTTACGATGACAAAGGATATCCAAACATAATACTTGAATATTGATTAAGTTTAAATTTCAATGTCCATATACTTTGTGTCTAATTGATTCGTATATGTAACTATAAGTCTTTTACTACAGTAGATGTAGCATTCAGTCTTCTGAGGAAAGACTCAAATCTAAGTTTGTCAGTAACAACAACCATGACCAACGATACGATAAGTCAGTAGAGAACTAGAGGAACTGTCTAAAAACGTTAAGCATGCACTCCAGTATTTTCAATATAATGTTCTATCGGGTAGACTTTTTTCATATAGTTTCTGCAGATTTGCTTTGGCTTCAGTTTTTCAAATTCGAAACAGTTCTGCACACATTATCGTGGGTTGCAGCACTAAAATGATACACAAGATAACCGTCATGACAGTGTCAAGAAAAGCAAGTGTAACAGTATGTGGCAAATGACATTCACATAATGTGCCACAAATGTGTGTATAATTATATGGATTCGGATGATGGGTTTTTAACAGATATGCTATGCTTGCATAGACTGAGCCGTTTCGTGTATATTTCAAAGTGGATAGATGCATAGTTCATAATCAATTCGATTTTTTGAAATTTACTTTAATTGTTATCTGAGGCACTGAATGGAGCTAGTTGTCGTGGCAGATTTTGTGATTGACTGTTTGTATTTAAATGTCGATCACACTTGGTTTTTATTTCCTCAACTGTTTGTTCACAGAGCTGGACAGTCAGTCTTCCTGTTGTGGAATGACCTAAATAAAAAGCTTTTGAGCTTTCCTGACCGATGGTTTACTTTTTGCATCTATCATTTGAAAGTAATTTTTAAAACAAGTAAGAAAATAAATTTACATGTAAAATTAATAAAATTGTGACTGTATTCATTAATCTACAAAATATTAAAATCATTTTACTTTTATACGATATACTATTGCCTGAAATGATGACGGCATTTATTAACAGGGCTTTCTCGTCTTCACCTAGCATGATATATGAACAAGCGCAATAGATGTACAGACAAATTAAACCTTGCAAACTGGCATCTGCATTTTCAACTTATCGGCAAGACAAGTAACTAATGTTGATTTGGACAATATAACTACGGTGTCATCTAAACATTAAAAAAGAATTATTTTATCACTTCATATCACTGAATTGCATGTTGATATAGTGATTCAAAATTCAACAGTAACTGTAAAAGGGAATCGAAACACTGTCAAGATTGAGTTCAATCTATATTGTTAATAGTTGGCCACAAACAATTCATCCAATATCGGTGGACATTTATATTGAGGTTAAAATGATAATTGTTGTGTAATCACTTAATTCTTGGTAAAGTAGAATATTTTAAAGCAATGTTTGTAGCATAAAGATCTATCAAAAACTGAACAACAACATCAACACTAAGATTGGACTTGTTAGTTTCAAATAAAGTGAATATTGGGTAGAGAGTTAATAAAAGATAAATATATATTTGTCATATTCCAATGAGTGGAAATATTGTGGCTTACATTAAGTGATGAAACGTCAGAAATACAATTTTTCTATTCATTGTGATATAACAAAAATATATTTATTTATTATTGACAACAACAGTACTGTTACTATAACTCAGAAAAGTAAGCACCTTGTAGTGTTCTCGTTTTTCCATATACGATGTTTTATGAACGTCCTCATACTGAATAAACCTTGAAATAACACTATAAATACAGCACATGATCCAGATACAATTTTCGGATCATCTTATATAGTTTTGATAAAAACATTTTGTACATACCATTTGCACGGATATGAACATAGCCTACTGTGCGCATCTATACCCTACTATAAATCAAACATACTACTAATAAGAGATGGTGTTATAACTTGTGGTCTTTTGCCCTCATGAATATATGACGTAATGATACCGCCAATTAGAGAATAGTGATTTATAGACCGGACCAATGATGCATAAAACCAGTATGTGCAGTCTAGAGACCTTATCGGTCCTTATTCCTGCCTAGCCCTGGCTGTTAAGTCCAGAACACCAATATCAGCCTCTGCGATATAAATCATGTATTTCAAACATACTGTGTTTATAATACAAACCAAACAGATCACATTGCACCACAAAATAGAAAACATTTGTACAAGATTTAGCCAAAAGTGGCTGTGAATATGGGAGAGTGTAATTAATAGACTGGGCATAACTCAAGAATGGTAAACCATATAATAATAGTCTATGGGTCAAAATAAAGCTTATAATAAGAGGAACATGAGTACGCATAGTTCAGCTACTTAATAATTATACAATAACAATGTATGTATAGTATTAGCCCAGAAATAAATTCCAACAGTTACCATTCATTATTCTCACCGGTATACAACAGATAGTTTTTTGTGAAATTTGTAACAATTAGTTATTAATATGATTCGTGCACACAAATGATTGTTATAAGGACAGGCGAACCTAGTTGTTTCATATTTAACACCTTACTAAGAAAAATGCTAAATATAGAATTATTATACATATATACATGAAAACTGATTCATACAGGATCACACCATGAGTAAAAGAGATGCACAATCAAATGAATCTACAATCAATGAAACTTGAATACAGTACTACTAAGAAAAACTTAAAAGTCAACTATAATTAGATAACCTTGGAATTGAACAATTGTAAAATAATCGTATGAGGTAAGAGAAAAAACTATCGTTGAGCTGTAAGAAATATGAAAGTAAGCTCTGCTCTGTGATATACTAATTAAGTAGGTGACTCACTTCAACCTCTCAATGTTCTTTAGCCGATGTGTTCAGACAAATTATAACTATTAGCTAGTGCCTGAACGATGCATACACTAATTGACGGAGTTAAATGGAAAACAAATACTGAACTCTACAGTAAGAATTTCATTGTTTATTGGATAAAACATTCTCATTTAAAGAAAGCCTAATTTCACATATATCACTTTAAGGCAACTAGAAAATTTAATCTTACCTTATAAACTAAACAATAAATTCCAAATGGACATAATTTGGACAGTGAGTAACACATAAAAAACTGAATTTAGTATAGTAAACTATAGACCCATGTTCCTACGGTCTTAAGCAACATAATGAGTAGAAAAGGAACTGGAAACAACTTTGATTCCTTTAAAATATGCGCCTGATTTCTACTATTACTAACAACAAAGGGGTTGACTGAAATAATCTGAATCTAATAAAGGTATCAGATAGACAAGAGTTTAAGTAACATGTAAAGGCCGATATAAAAGTTATTATCTGAGGAATCTGCCAATGTCATTATTGCTGTTTAACTTTTTTACAGATATGAATATCTACCTTCCACTTTCCGAAGATACTTGATCTGACGACAACACTAGGTTTTTTAGACTAATAATGCTTGCCGATAATAAACACATTAGGTTCGAATCTCAGCGTGAGCATCGACACTGTGGCCACATATAGGATGAAA
>NC_031496.1:19185453-19214951 GCF_000237925.1 Schistosoma mansoni
GATTAAAGACTAATAATACTAAAGTTAGTAGAACTATATAGATGGAGAATATGTAATGTTATTCAGTATGACTGGAAAGAGATCGACCATTATTGCGACTTAGTTGCATATTGGCGTAGTACGTTTCTACCAATCTGACCACATATATTCTTGGTAAGAGGTATATAAAATATAAAAGGTCAACTAGACAAATTAAAATGTAAGGGGGAGCAAAGATAATAATACAGTACACAATGTGAATAGTAAATCAGTATTAACAGGGTAGATTAAAGGTAAGAGAGCACCTGCAAGTAGCCTGCTGAGTCTCATACTATGTTTATACTATACAGTACTCTGGTTTGTTCTGTTTTAGATAGAATGTAACACACATGTTATAGGTGTTAGCATTAGCTTGTCGTGGAATCGAAAAATATATAAAAATGCATTTAAATGCTAACAGGACGGGGAGTCCCGGATGGGCATGGCAACATCACAAGATCATGAGGTTTATGTCTTGTCCATAAGTTCAATGATATAGCTGATAAGAGGAGCGTTAGGAAGCATGTAATAATCATTGAACCAAAACAAAGGCCGTGATCGACACAAAGTTTTGGATAAAGCGGATACATTAGAAGTCATGAGTGGAAAGCGACTATGCAAGAAAATATTATTTTTTATTCTCTTCAAATTTTTCCATTGGTGATATAATGTGTAGCTATTGAATTGACACTTTTACTCCAGGTGCTAAGTTATTGAGAGTCCATCCACATGATGTCTACAAAAATGGTTACAGTTCATCATAGGAATCAGTTCAGCAGATAATTTTATACACAGGCTTTTTCTCTAGTAGGTATAGCGGCAGTATTTTAATATATAAACTATTTTAGTCGATACAAACTAAAAATCAATTGATTTGTCACGTTAATGTTTAAGTTTTATTTAAATTCAACATCACTTATTAGGTAGAGGGTACTGAGTACTGAAACAAGAATACTAAGCATTTTTTGTTAGGTAGAAGTTTACATAAAAGTTAATTGTGAACATTAGATTTATACTCATATATACACTTTTAAAGGTATATAACTAAAAACTAACAATATACATGTAAACAAAACAGATGAACAATTCTAAAAATCATATTTGTAAACAAGCAAGAGAGAACACACCAGAAGATGTGCTTTATTGTAAAACACTGATTAAACAAAATTAGTATACAGTAAGTTAACCAAAAAAACGCTGAACGAAATTTCGATCATAACTTGCCGTAATTAGGGAGGAAAAAAACTGACATTTTAAATTATATTCAGTTAAACCGTATAGGGAACATAAGAAAAAGCCAAAATGCAACAAACTACTCATATTGGTTTTTGTGAAAAATGTTTAGCCTATGAAGCTATTGCTGGTCACCGGATACCATGTGACTCCATCTCGTAACGTTGCTCCACTGCCTTGTGAGTCAGACCCTTAGGTCGGAGGCTCCGGGTGTGACCCCCTGAGAAAACCACCTGCTTCGGTTTGGGCACCCGGGCAGTATCACAGCCCACACAAAAATCAAGTGACTTGTGTGGCGCATACGCATCCAGTACCCCTTTGTACCAATAGTAATGTGTTCAAACAAATAAAAAAGAATTATAACTGTTACTTAGCGAATATTTATCAATTTGTTCATAGGATATTTTGTTTGACGTACCACTTTTGAATTGATAAATGATAGTATGATGTGTGCTACTGATGTTAACAGATATAAGTAGTATGCATCATCAATCTAAAGCGAAATGCTTGGAGGCAGATGGTTAAGAAGACCAAAGAAAAGATAGTGATTGATGTGGAAACAGAGAAACAATCAAGTCTGAGACAATTGATTGACATTTTGCAAATGAAGTATTTACTGTATGGTTCTCGGATTTTAACAAGAGATTCTGTAGTTTTGTATTCCAATACATTCGGTTGTCACCACTTATGTTCTCGTTCACTACGGTACTCTCTTATTTAACTATATCTCCGCTTGTATTGATTGGTAACAGAAATGTAGAATATTTGGTGGAAAATTGACGAAAATGTTGAACTGAAAAGTAAAAGATCTACTTTGTTTATAATCAAATTTATCTGTATAAAAAAATGCAAATAATACAATAAAAAAAAACAAAAAAACGGATAAATATTAATTCAATGAAATAACGAACATAAATACCAACGGAAAAATATATAAAAAAAGAGGAAAATATAAATACAAGAAATACAAATACATAATAATGAATAAACGGACGAACACCCATCTGCAGGTAACTAAATAACGAAAGAAAAAAGAGAATGAATTAACAACAAAACGTAAAAGATTATAACTTTGTTATTTCATACAAGTTTCAAACCAGTGGATTTTTTTGGCAAATATGAAGCACGTAGATGAGACCAAATATGATAACGTTTTTTTATAGATATGCATATTTCTGAAGATTCAGGCATAAAGCGCCTGTACAGTTCATGTGAGTTTGATTTATTATTTTTTTTATTAAGATTTGCATTATTAATATCAACAGAAGGAAGACTATTTGCTTCTGACTGAAGTCGTTTGTGTAGAGCTTCAGTTGCTGCGAAGAAACTTGGCCATAAACCTAAAAAGATATATAAAAGAAATGCTGGATAATGAACTAATCAGAAAATAATTAACAAAAATATCGACGGTAGTTTCACAAACTAGACAACCATAATGAGAGTGAGCGTATTCATCCTGATATCACAAAAAACATCATTTCGTAAATGGTAGTGATTCGAAGATACTTATCAGTCTCTGTGGTTTGAGTGTACCTAACGTAAGAACGTTATGGGAGATTTCATGAAACATGTGATTTTCATTTAGAATTAATACAATAATGTTTCGTTTTGTATGATAATTCTTGGTATAGACGATGTAAAAAGCTTGGATAATTATTAGTTTGACTTATATTTAATTGCGATGAAAAACATTAGAATAGCTGGAAATTACAACAGGACAGAATAATCGTGCCTTGTGCCAAAAATATTTTCCAATGATTTCACTATTAACTAAAATCTTTTAAATTTATTAAAAAATAAGTTTTCTCGATTCTACTAACAGTATATTCCCGTCGGTCACATGACCTGTTAATCACACTTGTATTTGTTGATTAGGGAATGTAAAAGGTGCACATGGTATACAATAAGTGACGATTAAAGTTACTGAAATATGTTTTAACAGCATTATGAATAAAAAGCCTTGAAAAATTGTAAATAATGGATGTAGGGGGAGAATTTTTTACATCACACTGAAGATTTGTCGTCCTTTTTATCTCTATGTTGTTGTATTCAAATTTTGATGTTCATGGTTGGAAGTCAAAGATTCATGATTTGATATGCATTTGTTTATCTATACATAATTGATGGTTCAGGTGAGATTCTGGAACGGGAAAAAAGCCTAAGGAAAGCTTCAATACACAGTCGCTAAGTAATAGTCTACTGTCCAGAAACTCAAATTAGCGTGAGTGAGAACTGTCGATTATGAGTCTTAACAATACCTATGTCTTTATATCTTTTTAGGGTAAAAATATCACTGACACATCAAATGTAGTTGATTTAAGTACGCGGTATTTAATACGTGCGATAATATTATGTACTTTGATATGTAAAAGGCTTCGAGAAAGAACTCGTTTCGGTCATTGTTACTGAAACATGTTAACAAATACTGAATAAACCCCAGTGAAACCCATCATTGTGATACAGAGTAAAATATTTTACTTTTCAGTAAAATGTTGTAGAGATTGTTGAACTTCATCGAAATCATGAACTAGTCAATTTTAGAACACCATTAAAAGCCCGAAAGGACTGGAAGGCAGTTTCGTCCCAGTATAGGTCTCCTCAGCAGTACCCAACGACGACCCCACACGAGAAAATAGAACTCAGGACCTTCGGTCTCACGCGCGAACGCCTAACCCTTAAACCAATGAGTCACCATTCAATAGTGTTATCGTTTAACCTTAATCAGTCCACAACAGGAAGTTTACAGAGTTCTGGTGAGAAGTCGTGACCAGTGGAGTCCAATCCATGTAGGGTGTAGAACAGTTGTCCACCAAAGACAATGAAATGAAAGATGGTCACCTAATGCCGTGGATTGGTTGAGAGTAGACATTAACACCCTCGTATGCCGACTCATAGGTTTAGGGGGTAAGTGTTCGCGCGTGAGACATAAGACACCAAACACATTAGGGATGGTCAGACTTCCAAGATCAGTGAAGTTGTCGACGCGTTCGACTACTTTGCTCCCTATTCCTTGGTTCAGGTGTTGACACAGGCCAGTCCTGAAGCAACAACTTGCATTTAGAGGGAGAGAAACGCATTCCAAACAACCTGACATTGTTGCTGAGTGCTACCAAAGAAATCTGCATTTTATCAGCGTCTTCACCATACAGGACTATGTCATCTGCGTATTCTAAGTCGATATGTCAGCCTCCTGGTAGGAAATCAATTCCTGAAAATTCAGTCCAGAAGAACGTTTTTTCCAGTAGTAGGTCTATAATGAAGTTGGACAAAAATGGAGGACCTAACTTTTATACCTTCGTGTGGAGTCGTGGTTAGGTACTTCTGAGCAGACCCATACTGGGACGAAACTGCCTTCCAGTCCTTTTGGGCTTTTGATGGTGGTCTAACATTGATTGATTTACGATTTCAATAAAGAATATTTTAAATTTTCTGATTCTTCATATAGTTTTCGAAAGCCGGAGGCGAAAACCGTTTCATTAGAATTAAAATGAGATATATGTTTATTGTTAAATTTCTACTCATCAATATTAAGGCAAATACGTAATATGCTACACATAAATCAATCTCTGTTTAAATTTAATAAGGGAACTAATTGAATACATTTTTTAAAAAAAAACAGTATATTAACAGAAAAATCGAGCGATTAAGACTGTCTTTTATGTGAATGCGATTTAAAGTGTCTAAACCACAAAATTTAGAATAAAATCCTAACTTGTGATTAAATAAGTGAAGCACAAATGTCAGAAACAACAAGCGAGAAATACACATATAGACAAATAATTTTTAAAACAAGAAAATAAATTTACATGTAAAATTAATAAAATTGTGACTGTATTCATTAATCTACAAAATATTAAAATCATTTTACTTTTATACGATATACTATTGCCTGAAATGATGACGGCATTTATTAACAGGGCTTTCTCGTCTTCACCTAGCATGATATATGAACAAGCGCAATAGATGTACAGACAAATTAAACCTTGCAAACTGGCATCTGCATTTTCAACTTATCGGCAAGACAAGTAACTAATGTTGATTTGGACAATATAACTACGGTGTCATCTAAACATTAAAAAAGAATTATTTTATCACTTCATATCACTGAATTGCATGTTGATATAGTGATTCAAAATTCAACAGTAACTGTAAAAGGGAATCGAAACACTGTCAAGATTGAGTTCAATCTATATTGTTAATAGTTGGCCACAAACAATTCATCCAATATCGGTGGACATTTATATTGAGGTTAAAATGATAATTGTTGTGTAATCACTTAATTCTTGGTAAAGTAGAATATTTTAAAGCAATGTTTGTAGCATAAAGATCTATCAAAAACTGAACAACAACATCAACACTAAGATTGGACTTGTTAGTTTCAAATAAAGTGAATATTGGGTAGAGAGTTAATAAAAGATAAATATATATTTGTCATATTCCAATGAGTGGAAATATTGTGGCTTACATTAAGTGATGAAACGTCAGAAATACAATTTTTCTATTCATTGTGATATAACAAAAATATATTTATTTATTATTGACAACAACAGTACTGTTACTATAACTCAGAAAAGTAAGCACCTTGTAGTGTTCTCGTTTTTCCATATACGATGTTTTATGAACGTCCTCATACTGAATAAACCTTGAAATAACACTATAAATACAGCACATGATCCAGATACAATTTTCGGATCATCTTATATAGTTTTGATAAAAACATTTTGTACATACCATTTGCACGGATATGAACATAGCCTACTGTGCGCATCTATACCCTACTATAAATCAAACATACTACTAATAAGAGATGGTGTTATAACTTGTGGTCTTTTGCCCTCATGAATATATGACGTAATGATACCGCCAATTAGAGAATAGTGATTTATCGACCGGACCAATGATGCATAAAACCAGTATGTGCAGTCTAGAGACCTTATCGGTCCTTATTCCTGCCTAGCCCTGGCTGTTAAGTCCAGAACACCAATATCAGCCTCTGCGATATAAATCATGTATTTCAAACATACTGTGTTTATAATACAAACCAAACAGATCACATTGCACCACAAAATAGAAAACATTTGTACAAGATTTAGCCAAAAGTGGCTGTGAATATGGGAGAGTGTAATTAATAGACTGGGCATAACTCAAGAATGGTAAACCATATAATAATAGTCTATGGGTCAAAATAAAGCTTATAATAAGAGGAACATGAGTACGCATAGTTCAGCTACTTAATAATTATACAATAACAATGTATGTATAGTATTAGCCCAGAAATAAATTCCAACAGTTACCATTCATTATTCTCACCGGTATACAACAGATAGTTTTTTGTGAAATTTGTAACAATTAGTTATTAATATGATTCGTGCACACAAATGATTGTTATAAGGACAGGCGAACCTAGTTGTTTCATATTTAACACCTTACTAAGAAAAATGCTAAATATAGAATTATTATACATATATACATGAAAACTGATTCATACAGGATCACACCATGAGTAAAAGAGATGCACAATCAAATGAATCTACAATCAATGAAACTTGAATACAGTACTACTAAGAAAAACTTAAAAGTCAACTATAATTAGATAACCTTGGAATTGAACAATTGTAAAATAATCGTATGAGGTAAGAGAAAAAACTATCGTTGAGCTGTAAGAAATATGAAAGTAAGCTCTGCTCTGTGATATACTAATTAAGTAGGTGACTCACTTCAACCTCTCAATGTTCTTTAGCCGATGTGTTCAGACAAATTATAACTATTAGCTAGTGCTTGAACGATGCATACACTAATTGACGGAGTTAAATGGAAAACAAATACTGAACTCTACAGTAAGAATTTCATTGTTTATTGGATAAAACATTCTCATTTAAAGAAAGCCTAATTTCACATATATCACTTTAAGGCAACTAGAAAATTTAATCTTACCTTATAAACTAAACAATAAATTCCAAATGGACATAATTTGGACAGTGAGTAACACATAAAATACTGAATTTAGTATAGTAAACTATAGACCCATGTTCCTACGGTCTTAAGCAACATAATGAGTAGAAAAGGAACTGGAAACAACTTTGATTCCTTTAAAATATGCGCCTGATTTCTACTATTACTAACAACAAAGGGGTGACTGAAATAATCTGAATCTAATAAAGGTATCAGATAGACAAGAGTTTAAGTAACATGTAAAGGCCGATATAAAAGTTATTATCTGAGGAATCTGCCAATGTCATTATTGCTGTTTAACTTTTTTACAGATATGAATATCTACCTTCCACTTTCCGAAGATACTTGATCTGACGACAACACTAGGTTTTTTAGACTAATAATGCTTGCCGATAATAAACACATTAGGTTCGAATCTCAGCGTGAGCATCGACACTGTGGCCACATATAGGATGAAACGCGCGTCTTGAATTACCTTGATAGCCATGATGCAAATGTATTAAAACTTGTAACTAAATGAACTATCAAGCTAATCCGCCAAAAAAGCATATATGTCAGTAGAGACTGAGCAAATGTAGTGTTAATATCGACAACGGGAAAACTTCAACCAATTAGTGTAGAGATCCACTACAACCTAGTTTAAAAAGAAAACGAAATTCGCTTCTCCAAATACCTAACTTAATACGTGTATCAATAAGAATTGTAACAATATAGTAATATGTTCATGAAACTATTTATGTTATGTTTGTAGTAAAATAAAAACTATTTTTGGCTAGTCATGAGCAATGCAATGAAATAGTATACAATATATATATATAATCATCGTTTTTCAAGTTTTCATAGAGTAAACCATCTATTTTCATCAATTCATTGTAGACTAGGCGTACACTTGATGCAATAATTATCTTATGCCAAATATCTGGAGATTCAGCGTTTAGGAAATCTGTCACATCTATACGATAAACAGGAATGCTACCTTCTATAGAACGTCGTAGAAACCGATTTCTAATCCAAGAAACCTGACGACGTGCATACTGTGGAGTGGCTGTTTTAACATTCCCTACTGCTTGCTTCAGAAGAGTATTTGCTTCAGAAGAGTATTTGCCTCCACAGTATATATATATATATATATATATATAATGATTACTGCTGCCGTCGTGGTTCAAAATGATTCATTAAAAATGACAGTAAATATGTTAGTTACTGACATTAGGCAATAAAGACGATGGTAATTTCTACCGGTTTGTTTCTGTATAGAGCACCTACGTGTATGCAAGAATATTAGTCAGAAGTTTGAGCTTCATAGAAATTACTATCGGAATACATTAATAAAATATATGTCGAAAAATAGTTGATGATAAATTTACCTGCACCGACACCAGCAACAATTGCTGCACCTAAACAACTGCATTCTTCAAGACCTCTGCGTTCCACTGGGATTCCGATTGTATTAGACATACGCTGTAGCAACCAATTTGAACGTGCCACATTTCCATTAACATAAAGAATGGAAGGAGAAATACCTGGAGGGAAGGACGGAAAAATTAAACACGAGAATATAGTATTTATCAAGTTTGCATATTAATAATTTATCCACAAACAGACAGATTACAATGTCTATTTTGTGTGACTTGACGATCGTAGTTAAAATGTTTGGGACTCAAACCACACTATTACAAAGATATGATAGATCAAAATTTTTAAGCATTCGAATAAAATACATACTTTCAACAGACATCAACTATCAAAGTCGGATAATCAATCAACTACAAAACATTTACACCTTAATAACAGATAGCTTGGAAGAAATTATGGATCTATAGGGTTTCAAGATAATAAATGAATAGAATTTTTACTACTAAAAATTTCGAATCTGTATGTGATGAGCAAACATAAGAGAAACTATAGAAATAAATATATTTAATAAGGATAAGGTAGGAAAATAACTTAGCGAAATAGGAGTAATATGAAAAGTTTAATGAATTATTCACAAATTGTTCCACTCAAGAGTACAACTCTGAAATCACGATCAGCCTAAACTGATCTTATAAGATTAGTTAGCATACAAATGAAAACTCAAGTTGCAATGTATCATCTGAACAAAGTGTGGTACGTAACCTAACGGTTAAAAAAAAACACAGGTTCCCTAGAAAACATAGATAGGTGGGGTAGCGTAGAGAAGTAGACGGTATTGAATACAACTAAGAAATAAGTGAGGAAAAACCTGGGAAAAAAACATGTTTAAAGCAATTAGTCTATTTCATAAATTGCGATAGAGCAATGAGAAGAGGGAGTTGATTTGAAAAAAATGTGATCTCTTTGTAATACACATTTCGAACAATCTGGTCACACATATACTTGTCAGGGCGTTTTATATGAAGATTAACAAAGGTCAGTTAAATGAAAGTTCAAGTAATCGAGGTAATAAAGGGGAGAAAAATTTTCTTATATTTTATAGAAGCAATAAGAAATTGTCGTATTACCCTAGGCCATAAAATGACATAAGGATTACCAAGGTAAATTCAGGGTTACGACAAATCGTTTTTGTTTAAACTTACGAATAGTCAAGGCTTCAATAAACCCGAGAATTCATCTTTGACAATTTTTAGACAACGTCCTAAAAGCTGTATTGATGTCAATTCTGTGCCCCGTTTCAATTATGTGTTTTGCTATCAATTATTATGGTTTTTTACTTCCCAAGCTGATCGGACCATTTAACATTGCCGTTAGGCAACGGATACAAATTAGACGCCATACATTTGAAACAACTAATAAACAGACTAGGTTCGATTTGTGAGGGTTATAGCTATCAAGCTTAAAACTGCTGTTTGTACTGAAAAGAGTCAGTGACTAACTTTCAACTACCTTGGTAACTGAAATGAACAAATGTAAATAATTGATTAATTCACGATCTACCATTCGATGAGTTCAACTTACAGATGTTTTTATCATATTTTTGTGATTTTCTATCACATTATTTTTAAAAAATCATATTTTCCAGTATCCTAGCATTATCAACCCAATTAGTTTGCGAAAACTCCCATAAAATACCAACTTTGACGTTTTTACTAACAACTTGCTCTTTACTGATGGATAGTTCATTTATTGGAACAAAATTCCACATGTATATTTATAGCTTGAACTAACCAAACCTATTAATTTGTTTTTATAACTAAAGAGAAAACGAATGAATTTATTTTAGTTTGAAAAATTGTCATTCATGTGCTTATTTAAATTTATGAAGGGATAAAACTGTATGAAAACGAAAAATGTTGGTTTAAGATAGATCATTTAAAATATGACTTGTTTTGTACATTGAAATCATTATTAATTAGAAAAATGTTCACTTACGCGTTTGTTTACGATAATTTTCCAGCATCAATTTTGTACAAAATGCAATCGACTCAATAAAAACACGTGCAACAAGTAGTTTGTCAGCAGACTTTGAATAATCCAATCCGATTACTAATCCATCTGGTCCATAAAATGATTTTCTGTTTAATTTCTCATCTACTAAAGTGTTTTGATGATTTATAAGCGTATTCCTTAGTAATGGGATATAGAAGATATTTTCACGAGTAGCTTTTTCATCCAAACCTATAAAAAATATTTTAGCAGGAGAAAGACAGCTATTTATGAATCAGAATATTTACAAGTGATATATATCAGTTAGTTATTCACGACTAAACCAATACTACATTTTGGTTGTACGTGGAAATAGTATTCATTAATCTAAGAATTATTACAAGGATGAAAATGAGTTTAGTAGACTATAAAAGAAACAGAATTTGTTACATAAGAGAATCGGAAACTTGTATGACTCTTTATTATTTGTATTTCATTTTATTTAAACACATAACTATTGGTACAAGGAAGCACCAGATACATAGGCAGAAAAAGGACCGATCGGGACTCTACGTTGCTTATACTGGTGTATAAGTCATTAGTTGGGTCGTATAAGTCAGCGTATCTAAATTAGTAATCGTGTTTCGCGATAATCGTATAGGCTAAGGTTAGTAATATTATTATTTGAACACAAATATTGGCAGAAGGGGGTACCAGATACATATGTGCCACACAGATCACTTGATTTGTGTATGAGCTGTGATACTGCCCAGATGCTTAAACCGAAGCAGGTGGTTTTCTCAGGGGGCCACACCTGGAGCCTTTGACCTAAAGGTCTGATCCACAAAACAGTGGAGCATCGTGAGGAGATGCAGTCCCATGGTATTCGATGACCAACAATAGGTTCATATGCCATTTGTTTCCTCAGGATATTGGAGCCCATGTGCACCATTGGTTTGCAATAGGGGTTTTCCAACTCCCGTAGGTCGACCCTCCGTGTCCCCCAACCCAGTTAAAGCGGCGGACATTCGCTTTTCGTTCTCTCAATTTCGTGAACAGTAATGCCACGACAAGGCAGTGATTAGGACTTCCCTGGAAGGGGCTGTATACACGTTGCCATGTGAGAGTATTTCGAGAGGGAGAGCTGACTCTCTCCACTCTCGGCCGTACCCGGGCATTCGAGGGGACATAACACCGAACTTAAACTCGAGTGAAAAATTAAGTCTTGAATTAATTATGGACAGATTTCTGGCTCACTTAACATTATCAAGCCTTAGAAGATTCACTGATGACGAATGCAACAAAATTGCACAGCTTTTTTTAACTAGTACAACAGGCATCAGAGTAGAAAACCCTTGGTTAAGCCGTGTTATGACGTAAAGCGGCTTTAAAGGTAGTGATAAACCAGCTGAACATATTATTTTAAAAGACTTCGATACAGACGTCCATTCAAAGACACGAAACAAAATTGGTAGATAGTCGCTAAGACATGTAAATCTTACCAAGTTGATCACCACTATAAAGTATTTCTTCTAATTCAGAATATGTAGAGAAAATATCTGAAAAAAATAAAAGTTTAACCATTAATAATGTCTAATAAGTATTTCTTTTTACTGATACAGACTGAAGTAAAAGTCAAACGACAATCACAATAACAGCATAAAAGTATTTTATTAAAACTACTCTTAAGTGATGATGTTCGCAGAGTTAAGACATCTTAGTATTTATCGCATTTGCAAAGCAGAATAGAACTAGGTCAATTTATAATATTCAAACGCATATTCTTCTGAGTAACAAGCATAAAAATACAAAGGTTCAATAGTGCACAGGAGCTTGTGAGTTTCTTATAACCACGTATATTCAAAGCTACTATTCAGACAATGAACAGATAATTTCTCTGAATCAAAAGTATTTCGTAACAGAACTAATGAAACCTGTTAAAATTAATTGATTTTCCGAGATAGATTATCGTTTATTCTTAAAATTGTAGAAATATTGACACACGCGAATTCATTATTTATGCTTAATATCTTTTTAATCTTTCTGATAATCATAAATAGTTCTATAGGAAATTCATTACTGTCTACAAAATCTTTATAAACATATTCGCTGAAGAATTATACAGATATATAGGAGAAACATCATTGTTACTGTATCGATGTGAAGAAGTCGCGTGGAAATTGTTATAACTTTTACCATCCTTACTACACTAGCTTGCTCATCATTTGGTGAATTACCAATAAAATGATTTAAGAGTTTATCATAGACAAATCAAACTGAAACAAAAAAAATGGTTCACACATTATGTAAAATCTATGTACAAGATATGATCACTTGATGCGTTTAACATTGTCATTTTCAATATATGATAACAAAAAGAATTCTTCATAACAATTGTACACGTTCTGGCCACTATATAAAAGTATTTTCACCAAGAGTTTTGTAACGGAAGATTACGATTGGCTTATCCCTCTCTATACTATACTCCTAACTAAAAACGAGTGAATTTTGGAAGCAACCAAAATAACGGTAAATATAATAGTGCAAAACTAAAGCAGAGTAATGGATTGTAGCAACTGATACACAAAATTCATGACCAAAGCCCACCTACATTATGATGAATATGACCATCAGAATTTGATATAATTACGAAGCTAGCTGCAATCTGACAGAATATGTGCGCACACGTCACAGAATCACTCACCCTAATTCTTACGACTGAATTATGTGTCCGTTGCCTGAGATGGATAGTTGTTTCACACCCGACACGGATCGGACTCCACTGGTCACAGATTCTCATTAGAGCTCCAAGAGTCACATTTTGAAGCTAGTGATGATTAACAGCCAAACTCATATTATCCTGTTAAATTAACCTTAAATAATTAGTAACAGGGTAGTTAGACACTGAACAACATAGTTTAAGATTCTGTTGATAATAATGGAGTGAGAAAACAGGACAGTAAGATTGCGACTTTTAATGTCAGTTGCCGCGTACTGTACAAATTCTTTACAAATCGACTACGGGTGACTTTTTAGGGAGAGGGGAATTTTCCAGTATCTCCTTAATCGAAACAGTATTGCTAACCTGGTAACTAGTGCTTATAAATAATTGTAAGGTGGAATTCAATTTTGTGAACGGCTGAGTATCAACAACAAACCACTACTTTTATGTTTGGGGACACCAAATCAGATAGATAATGAAGATCGTTCAGCAAAACAAAATTCTTTACGGAAGATATCAACTCCGCATGGTTCTCCCTTCTAAGATTACTGTCAATCCCGAAGCCGGGTAAAAGAGAGTTGAGTGAAGGCTTAGCAAGCCCACCTCGTAATAAAGAACCCCACAAAAAAACGAGAACCCGGAAAAACCAGTTTCACTATGTAGACTCTACTCTGGGAGTTGAGTGAGAAACTACGGCAACAATCAATATCAGTAAATGGAATGTCCGAACAATATGGGGGATCGTGGTGGTCCTCCAGACAACAGCAGAAATGAAGAGATGCAATCTGATTCAACTAGAAATACGCGAAACACATTGGAAACAATCAGGACAGGGAAGAATAACTTCGGGAGAAATGTTATAGTATTCTAGTCATAAAGAAATCAGTGCTCCCACACACAAGGAGTTGCCCTGACCTTGTCCAAGGAAACACAAAAAGCCTTTATAGGATGGGAAATTTATAGGTCCCGGATTATCGAGGCACCCGACAAGCGCAAATATGTGGAAGACATGACAACTACAGCAAAATAAGCTACGAGAGAAGGAAAAATGAGAGAATTATATGATGCAAGTTAAGAGGGAAAGATAGTAGACCAAAACGGCTAGTTAGGAACAAAGAAAAAAACCAATCAGTGTGGCGTAAGAACAGCTGGATAGAGTACTTTGAAGAGCTCTTAAATAGAACACCCCCACTGAACCCATCGGACATCATCGAAGCAGCATACATAGACCTTCATATAAATAATAGCCCACCAACAATAGAAATTGGCAAGGCTATGTAACTAATCATGTCTTTTGATCCTCATCTATGGTTCTTACCGTTTTTTTCATCAACTATCAGACATCAGCACAACCTACTTTTGACACTCGAAATCGCCGAACACTTTATTACGCAACAGCACTCTATTTTTCAATGAACTGTATGTCAAATAATTATGAGATTGTAAAGCTTCGACAAATGATGTGGTTGAAAAGAGAAGTTTATTGCTTGATGATATTTTATTTTATTATAGACAGGTGAGAGGCAATTTCGTCTTGACAAATGAATTCATAACGATGAAGGTATTAGTTAAATAAGTTGATTAAGTTTTTTTTAAGAAAACGGGTTATATTAGAAAAAAACACGCCAACAGTAACTACAAATATGAGAAAGAATTAACTGTTCACATGATTCCAACACAGATAGATAAAAGATGAACGTTGAAATAAAGTGTATCACATGAACAGACATTTTTAAAGCTACATATACATGAGTCAAAAAGAAATATATTCTTAAAGAGAATTTACCACAAGCTAGCAACGGTTGAAAAACAGTCAGTTATAATCAACGTTGACAACTTTGAAATAATCGAAATTCCTATACCACACCAGCAGAGCGAAATGAAATTAACAAGAATATCGAAAAAGTATAAATAATAATAGTATCAACCGAAGTGGTAAATATAAATCACTGAGGCATGCTATTCGAAAAGGAGGGATGAATTTGTGGACAAACGGTACAAAAAAATATTCAAGTTCAAGACTTGGGGGAAGATGACGAGCGCATCGTCGGTACTGTGAACAGCTCCGACTCATTCCACCCAACATTAACCAGTCATTGTAATTACTGCTATTGAGTAAAACAGTGAAGACTACAGAACACTGAGGTTAACTGTCTTGTTTCAAGAATTTTCGGGTATTATATTGTGTATGTTGACCGCGTGAAAGCCCATTGTTATAAAAACCAATAGTCATGAAACCTTAGTTAATGATTTTTTGCCATAAATAAATATATGTACTGAAAAATGATTAGAAAAATTACTCACTTTCTGACTTCAACCAATCAATAAGTGTACCAGCATGCGGATAGAAACCTTCAACTAAATAAGTAAGATTATCCAGATGAACAGATCTAGATGTAGATAGTACTGATGATGGAGATTCTGAAGAACTGCTAGTAGAATCTATTTCAAAAGTCGGAACAGAGTCAAAATATGCCTGGCCCGATGCCCATCCAATAACAGGATAAAAGCCTACAGAATAGATAAAATGTAACAGATAGGTACAGTACAACTCCACATTATTCGGCCAAAAACACGACTAGGCTTTAGCTGTCGGCTAAATGCAAAAATCTTGTAATCGACGATGAAGTTGTGCTACTGAAGTCATATAACCGGGTCAGCAAATAAACCGACCAACATGCTCACCTTAAATCAAAATTCTGTGGGAGCTTAGTTTATCAAGTTGAGTCCCACCACCGTAAAGAACTAGATATAGATAAACTAAAGAGTGATGCAGATAAGGCCTGATATACTTACTGAACAAATCCTAGAAGGCTGATGAAATTTAAACATGGCTTCATGAATGGGTTGTCACTTAGAATACTTTGTACTCCATGATATCGATCATATATCCATTTATTTGATACAGATTAATGATGGAAGCATTTTAGATAACTAATAGCCAAATTAAGTAAAAAGAACTCGTGTATACCTCATAAACTGTATCACAAAAGGACCCAAATGTCTGGTGGAACTACTAAATTACCCTTGTAACTGTTAGGTTCCTAACAATAGGTAATTTTGATGATCAAAGCACTAGTCTTTGCACAGTTAAGCTGTAAAATTGGATACTCCTCCATCTGTTATGAGTAACGAGATAATTTCGAAAGCCATTACATCATGTGTATGATTTAATGTTGAATGTACGAGGCAGTACTGGTAAATAGAATTAACTTACTATCATTCAGATGGCTGGAGCACGTCCCAGTACACTACCTGTCTAGTAAGGTTGAATGCCAGGTAGAAAAATAAATTGTTTAGGATGAACTAAAGCACGACACCAACCATAAATTAATAATCTAGTTACGCTTGTAAATGTAAACCTTTGCTAATACCCAGCTTGAGATAGTCACAATAAGTGTCTAAAATGTCAATAGTAGAGACCTGTTATATTCCAAAAACTAGTGCTCTTTATTTAAATCCTATTATATCAACTAGTCTAGTACTAAAAACTATACAGAACAAGTTTATGAATAATAATGATAGTCTATCTTGCTGAGAACAACAAATTAGAAAAGCTTGACAAAATCATTTAAGACACACTATATTATGATTTGTTTGATTTGTTATCACACATTTGAAGTTATAATCCACTTACTTTACAACAGTGCACTTTTATATTTTTCAAAATCGTTAATAAAACTAAAGTGTATCTACACAACATATATATTGGCAATGATGGCACGATTACTCATGTAATAAGTCAATGCGCTTACGTACATTAAAAACTACAAACGCTGTGACATACAGCATTAGGAATAAAAGCTGGAATAAACTATGAGAACAGGAAAAATTAAACCAAAAATTTGTTATATATAGTCAGTCATCTAATACGCAGGACTAGGCATATAGATGCATCGGCCCAAGTCTCCACACCTCATTAGCACAAGATGAACATCATATTCATAGAAGGAGTAACTTCAATGGTAGTAATATATAGAAAAAAGATTTCATATAAGAATATGATATAGAAAGAAAGAGTTGTTTCGTATAAATAAAGGCATAAAGTAAATTCAATCTGACGGTTTAAGACAAGACAAAGAGTGCATACACCTACGCCATCGTGATCGATTCTGAGCCATGTCACTCAGAGTCTCCAACCACTCCTCACAATAGTCGTGCGGACCTCGACCAAGTAATCTGTATCTACCAACATGGCTCAGACTAGAAGTTAGTGACTTCAAGGACTTATGCTACGTTTCGGTTTCGCCGCCCCTGGCTTTATTCCAACCATCTCCAACACTAGTCACGATTGCGCGCCCTAATGCGTGGCCCACCCATCTTAGTCGACATCGGTTTACAACCTCATCAACTGATTTATCATCATTCCCTAACACTCTGAGTCTAACCTCACTATTAATGACCCTGTAATCCCAACAGATAGGAGCAATATCTGTGATCAAATATCAGTAACTTACGAGTATCATCCACTCTTAATAGCCACGTTTCGCAGCTGTAAACTCACTCAACCTATCAGATCAGCAAAGTGAAATGGTATCTGTTGATTTCTAAGAGGTTAGTGCACAAACCAAACTCCATTAGTTTCCTCTAGCTAAGGTAACACAAATACATATATGTCGTAGGTTGTTGATAGTTTATCTGCTTACACTATTAACAATAATGGTTAAGCATACACAGTATTAACGTGATATTATACGTACCATTCATTAGGGCTAGAGCTCTAGAACCAGAAATTAAATTTAAGAACATCCCGGTGCCTAATGTAAGTTTGGCTTGAAAAGGAGATAAACAATTTTCTGTTAAGGTGGCAGCTTGAGCATCACCAATGATACCAGTGATCGGAATAGACAAAGAAGGGTTTGATGAATACCCCAGTGGACCATTTTGAACAGTGCCATAATAATAACTGAAAAATAAAAATACGCGTAGTTATATGATAAAAAAAAGGGGAGTGATAATTAGTTTTAAAAAATGATAGTTAATTGTGAGTGAAATATCATTGACAGTTCCCAAATTACCTATAAAGTTCTTCCACTAAATCCGGTAAGCTATGTGAATGCTAGCGAATGAGAATGACACTTATTACAAACGTTTATTTGCCACTCAACCATTATTGATAGACGAAACAAATGAGCTAGATAAAAGAGTAGCTTAGTGTTATGATTTCTCTAATTACGACCCAGCTACTTCAATTTCTTAGTATTCTTGGACACCAATTCACTAGACAAATCCCCAAGTCAGAACACGGTTGAACAGGAACGAAACTATATTTCAAATAACAAGGATAGATGGAAGTAGGAATTGCAATAAGAAAAACGGTAGTATATTTATAGCTTTTACATGAGAGGATTCTAGTCTTCTACAGGTATCTGCTAGCGCTGATTAAACAAGAAATAGCTAAACAACGTCTAGCAACACGATTCTGCACGGAACGTACTTTAATTCAATCTATATTCTGCTAAAAATTATAGACGACGAATTTTATACAACTGGATAGACAAGACAATTAAACAACGATTATGACCATACAAAACTACTTGAATAATTTTTTTAAAGCTGAAAATCTTCAAATAAAATTATCTTTCCAAGCCAGATCAAATTCAATTTTTTAGATATATTGTTAAACAAATGTAGTAGTGATTTGATAGTTAAAGCACTAGACCCATACCAATGGAGTAAATATGCTCCCGGATCTCGAAGAGATGAATGGTATATTAACCTATTTGGTCACTGCTTACTAAGGGACTGCATCTCTTGAAGTTGATATATTCTCGTGTAGATTAGACCTTCAGGTCAAAGCCTCAGGGAGTTGTCGTTTACAAAAACCGACTACTTTGGTCTGGTCTAGCCCATAGAAAAATATTCTGAATTATAAAGAAAATGTGGCAAAAACATGTTAATAACAATGAGTGGCATTCGCTCCCGATGACGACAATTCAGTTAGTGAGAAAATCTTGAAACACCCACCTTAGTGGCTTGCAAAGAAAAATAAGCAAAATTATCCCTCCAAGTTTTAAAATTTCTAGCTCCCTTAAGTCTCTGTGGAATATGAATATATGCAACGAAATTAGTTCAGAGAACTGTTGGTGAATAAATTTGATATGATATAAAGAAACTTGTGTTGGAGGATGATGATTCACGCGGAATTGTTTTAGCTTCATAAACAAAAATGGCGTAGTTTTTATTGCTATGCGACAGAAAACAAACCGGTGCATTGAATGTAAGTGGAGATGCCCAATGCAGCTTAAATGATGGTGATAGAATATTCTTGATCGAAATAATTAATAAAAAAGTCGAAACTAAAAAATCAACCTACGTAAAAGTAAAGAAACTGGAAAAACAATTTTGTCAGTAATCTTTTACAAACCAGCAGTATTCAGTTCAGAAAATGTCATACTCCGATCAACTAGTATTTTGAGGTTAGTGGACACATGAATCCCAAAATCTTACGAGGTTGTATGTGGAGCTTGGGGTAGAAAATGATTGAGGAAAGTGAGAATTTCAGTTGTTGGCTACTACGTAGATCAAGTCACATAAAGGTAGTATCGCACATACATGTGAAATTCTGATGAATCATTAGCTGACTACATCGGTGTCTTTTTTACTAAAAACTAACTAACAAGATTCCAACGAGTATTTTTCTAAAAATAATAGATGAATAGTTCACTCACCTGGAAGGATATACACCAGGAAGAATATTGGCAGGTATTCCTAAACTAGCCAAAATCGGACGACTCCACTTACGCTAAAAAGGCACAGTATACAAGAAAATCAACAACACGACATAACACTAAGTACTTGAGTGGGTTATGTAAGTAAATGAAGTGAGATTATCTCCATATTTTTAATGCAATAAAATAAAGTGATAAGTGCGAAAAGAGAAGCTCGTGTTAGATAGTAGTGTAGTGAACGACAACTCAGATGGGAAAGACCAATTTATTGTTTAATGCAAAATTACAGTGTCTTCGTAAAATATGAAAGCTATACACTAAGTGCTTCATTTGCACATCCTCCATCAGTTGCCTCTTACAGATTTTATCGTTCCTTCATTCCAGTTATTATTAAAATTACTCTCTGTTTACATCACTGTTCTCTCCAATTCAATATTCTCAACCTTCTGCTACCAGGCATCCCACTTGTTATCGGTGTTACCTACTATTTATGTCTGTCAACATAAGTAGCATACACCATAGTAGCACCATTTCTTGTATAAAATGGTGAGGGATATCATCATTCAATGGCCTGAGAAAACTAAATTTTACCATATGAGGGAATGTTAAAGTATGACTTCATCTGCAATATGTTGAGGTGTGTGAAATTACTTTATATACAACAAGTAGCAAACTTGCGCATGGCTTAATGTGCAGAAACTAGGTCACAATAATTATTGATATTATTGTCTTTGGCTGTTGGAAATCTGCCACTGTAACCCATTTAAAAGGCAAAATCGTAATGGCTCAACGTTGAGCATCTCGGTTATTGGTTGACAATCAAACATTATAAATACCCTCCGTCAAAAAGAATTGTTTAGAACCTAAAGGACAAACCTTAAGAGACTAGCCTAAATCTTTAGATTCCCTACTTTAGAAGTCGTTGAATTGTGGCCATTTCCTTTGTTTACTAATCAACTAGTAAATGCACACCTCAATGATCGTGATTTCATTACATAAGCGACCTAATTACTTTTCTAAATGGGAATCTGTAAGTCATAAAGACCGTTAACTATGTCTACGATGTGTCTCTAAATGACAATTTTTTTTCATGGATATGACAAATTCTATTACACTAAAGGCGAGGAAACATTCACGATAGTAGAAAGTAAGACTCCTAACTACAATACATGACTGAAAATACATCATAACTTACAGAAAAGGAATCATACATCCCAGTAACACTTGCACAACTAACATCCGTAGCAAATGTTTTACCACCTGTAAGCCGCCACAGCAACCATGTCTCCAAACAACCATAGCAAAGTAACCCCTTACGACACTCATCAATAAGCTATAGAGGAATGAAAAGATATAAAATGAATTGGCATATATACAACATACCCTGCTGTTTATAACAAATATTGGATGTAGTAGTAATCAGAATATCTATTATAGGTATTTTTGATATGATTTTGTGCTGTATATGGAGTTAGAAGGGAACTTGAATTAAGATGGATATATGATTTTAAAATCTTGATTGCGTTTTCTCTAATTTAATACCTGCAACTTTCATACCAGCTTTTGAAGCAGTAAGAGTAACACAAAACACTGACTTATAGATTTACTGATTTACTTGACTTGCATAAGAAATATTAAAATTATGAAGTGTGACTTAGTCATTAAGGTGATCGGCTTTTAGTCACCAGGTACTGGGTTCAAACTACGCTCCACCTACTTCAATTTGGGCTACTAGGTAGTACCACTGGCGTATGGTTTATACCCAAGTACATAGTGAATGGATCAAATTTACTTTTTAATAGATCGTTTTAGGGATGTGCAATGTTTTATGGTGTAGGAATAGGTCGGAAGAAAGCTAGGGGCGACCAGACCAAAAAGTGGCACAAATCCATGAAGTCATTGACAAGTGGACTGAGCCATGTCGGTAGGTGTAGATTACCTGGTTGGGATCCACGAGACGATAGTAACAGATGGTTAGAGACCTTGAATGACATGGCTCAAAATCATTTGCAATGGTGAAGATACACCTACTCTTTGTGTTCTCCAAAATTCTAATCTTCCGGATTCTTAATGTACCTTTCATTTTCTCTTTCCAAATTTATCTCACTGGATTGTACTCGTTGAATAGTATCTTCAAACACTAATCTTCCGAATTACTGCTTATACTCTTATTACCTCTACCACTATGGTATTTGGATCGACAACTACATCTCTGTACTAATGTGGTATGGCAGCTCGAACTGATGTACGCACGTACGAAGTTCTACGTTGTGACTGACTGATTAGGACAACTTATAAATACTACATTATCAAATAGTCACAAAAATAGATTATATATATATACATATATATGTGAGCTGTGTTATGAAGTGGATTTTAGGTAGTTAGTAACCACTTAATATTTGTATAAATGGTAAACAGGGGTAACAAAATTCATATATGAAGGATACTTACGCCTACCGAATTTTTGGTAAAACATGCTAACAAAAAACCTAAAATGAGAAAGCTAAGGTACTTAACCAATTACTAAACCAATACTGATCAATTGCAACCTAGGTATATGTGATGTGCGGGCTACGAATATTATTCGCCTTCATGCAACACAATAGGTGACACACATTTCAATTTGCTATTCACCAATCGTAAACCAAGTCACTAACTTTTAGATCACAAGTCTATAAGAACATAAGAAAGTGGGTTTATTCTCACTAGATACTTACTGCATTAGTGGCCAAGATGGTTTAAAACCAGAATCAATAGAAATTCAAGACGTACTAACAGCACTTTCATTTTACATGTCTAACTTTGTGAGGTATACAGAGTAATTGGAACTTCAGAGATCTGAGTCGATATCAGCCACGTACGAAACTTTAACAGTGTATGTTAAGAGCTAATAAATTTTTTTTAATTGGTTTGTTGACGTTTGACAAATCTCCATATTGATTAAATTGTTTCTCTCGATAGTATAATAGGACGAGGATTATCAGAACTATGTGATATATTATCCCAATACATTTCGAACAATCTGATCACACATATACTTGTTAAGAACATTTATATATAAAAGTAAAAGGTCAACTAGACTGGAAAAGGGGGATAAGAATAGACAAGGATAATAATAATAAAAATAATGTAAAAACTGCTTACCATACTTGTGAATTAAAGCTATATTGAGGCAATACGCACAGTATGCACATATGCCAATTAGAGACTGACCAGTTGCAGTCCTAACAAATCGATGGGAAGATTCAAACAAACAATACTGAATGAATTTAAACTTCACCCCATCGCATAAGCAAGTGGCTATCAGGACTCAGTGGCCGAGTGGATAACGCGATGGCGTTTGAAGCGAGGGTTATTTATTTATTTATTTAAACACATAAATATTGGTACAAGGAAGCACCAGATACATATGCGCCATACAAATCTCATTCGATTTGCTTGAGGGCTGTGATACTGCCCAGGTGCCCGAACTGAAGCAGGTGGTTTTCTTAGGGGGCCATACCCGGAGCCTTTGACCGAAAGATCTGATCCACAAGGCAGTGGAGCATCGTGAGGAGATGCAGTCCCATGGTAGCCGGTGATCAACGATTGATTCGTACGCCATTTGTTCCATCAGGATACTGGAGCCCATGTGCACCATTGGTTTGGAATCAGGGTTTTCCAACTCCCCTAGGTGGACTCGCCTTGTCCACCAACCCGGTTAAAGCGCCGGACATTCGCTTTTCGTCCTCTCAATTTCGTAAACAACACCCCCGCCATGAGAAGGCAGTGAGTAGGACTTCCCTGGCAGAAGCTATATATTCGCTGGCCATGTGAGAGCATTTCGAGAGGGAGCGCGGACTCTCCCCACTCTCGGCCGTACCAGTTCGAGTCCCAGAGTGAACATCAACTCTGAGATGCAGGTACATCCAGCTGACGAGTCCCAAATAGGACGAAACGCGCGTCCTGGATTCCACTGCTAGCCACTATCCATCTCTGCTTACAATGTAAAAACAATTTGAAACCTAATCACTCTGGATAATAAGCTAATATTATCAGGGTAGGTTTAAGGTCAGAACAAACTGTTTTTGAATACACAAAGGGGGGTTGAATTTTCGTATGGCTAAGGCTTCAATAAACCTTGGTATACGCCCTTTTACACTTTTATAGAACACCACAAAAGCCGAGCTAAGATCAATCTTATGGCCTGTTTTGATTATATGTCTGGCAATAGAGGATGATGGATGTTTACCCTCCACTCTTATCGGGTTTCTGTAGTATTAGTGATAGTCATTTTCACTACCACGCAAACTGCACTAGTCCAGATGATTTATTTCTACTCATCTGCGGAAGCAATTTCTGATTGACAACTATCTCTTTTGCAGCCTCCTATGATAATCATATTTTTTTTTACCGCGGTTAACTGAAAATAGTGAGCGGTTACTTCACACACTTGTGGTGTGAATCTCAGCTAGACTTAAATTGAAATCTGGTGGTGAAACCAGACCCTAAAAGCGAAGTCACAAGATAGCCAAACTAAGTGGATTGAAAACTGTAGTATACAATAGAGAATCAAGACTAAAATATGTTAGGTTTTTGTTGTTTAACTTTCCATGCATGGAAAATTTACTACGATTTACACTAATGTGGTTGTTTTTTGCGTTCAGATTATCCCTACTGTCTTACTCTTTCTCCCTATAATCGTATAATATCATAGGACTGTTTAAAGTACATTGATGCTCATGGTACGTCAATGTTATGTCTAAATAAGTATTTAGTGGTAATAATACTACGACACACTTCTGACCTGAATTATTTGTCTTTTATTCTTGAGTAGTATTTCCACAAATCTCCTGACGTTGCTATATTGTTGTATGGACCAAACCTTTAGGTTAAAGGCTCGGGGAGTGGTTATTTACAAAAATCAACTGCCTTGGTCTGAGTATTCAGCTAGTATCCGAGACTACACACTAATGTACTAAGTAGTTATAAAAAGATGTTGTGCAATCTTTGCCTCATTATCTATGCGAACGATATTTGCAATCTAACAATACATCTCGAACACACATATAAATAAAATGAAAAACCAGCGTAGTACGCAGACCACCTGTTGCTGTAAGGCGTTCTACCAACCGATATGGACTAAATATAAGGGAATGATACTGTTGTGCATTTTTCCAATAATATTTACTCGCTGACCGCAGCTTAGATGATGATGAATGATTTCTCATGCGTTGAATATACACCATGTAACTAACATAGAAATCCGAACCTTAGTTTATGTATAACATCAAGGTAGTCGAAACCAATTCACACCACTTTTGCATTTTATGTTGATCGTAGTCAAATGGCGGTATTTTTAGTGTACTCCATTACGAAATAGGTATGCTCTGGCACAGCCGAGAGCGGAGAGTCAGCTCTTTTAAAATGCTCTCACATGTTCACGCGTATACAGCTACTGCCAGGGAAGTCCTACTCACTGCCTTCTCGTGGCATTACTGTTGTTTACGAAATTGAGAGGATGAAAAGTGAATGTCCAGCGCTTCAACCGGGTTGGTGGACACGGAAAGTCTACCTAGGGGAGTTGGGAAACCCTTATTCCAAACCATTAGTGAACATAGGCTGCAGGATCCTGGGGGAACAAATGGCGTATGAATCTATTATTGGTCACTGGATACCATGGAACTCCATCTCGTAATGTTGCTCCACTGCTTTGTGGATCAGACCTTTAGGTCGAAGGCTCCGGGTGTGGCCCCCTGAGAAAACCACCTGCTTCGATTCGGGAAACCGAGCAGTATCTTATCCCTTATGAGGCACATACCTATTCGGTGTCTTCTTGTAACAATGTTTGTGTTTAAATAACAATAATAGTCTATGACTACTCATAGAGACACAAAACTGGCTGTTTTCCAGACGATAGCACTTAACATGTGCTACAAGTTGTAAATCTACTGATTCTGACGGACATTAGATTCACACTAATTCCACCAGGATTTCAGTAATTTAAGAACCGACCACAAGAACTAGTAAACATACCTTTGGTTTCTCATTTAATAAATATTTGAGACGTATACATGCTAATGCTGTTTTGAAGTGGTACGACGCCAACGCTTTAAACCTTGACTGATGTGTCATCCAATATAACATATGGCCAGCAGTTTTCATACTCTACAAAACGGTGGAATTAGCGAGAAATAATTGAATAGTATGAAAAACGTAGTAAAAGCATCTAAAAATTATCCTGTCCACATTATTTTGTTGAATAGTATATTGATTCAGTTAGTTTAGCACGCTCTAAGAAGTTATTGTAGTAACAGTTATGACAGTAAATTCATCATATTCAACATAGCAGAAGCAAAATCTATTGAAATTATTGAGGGATTTATGTCCTAATTATTTGACAGCTTGATTTATTCGTCTCACTGACTTAATAATGCTTATAACCGATTGAATCATTCAAATCCAAACTTGATTGGGACACCATTTATCTAATGGTTCCAAGGAACATTCACAACGATCCGAGGACATTAGAGATTAGACAATAAAATTTCACATATTGATAGCATTCCTTACTTTATTCAGGGCGCTGAGACAGAGTGTAATACTATAGAGAAACTTGTAATCCCGGAATCGCTGAAATGAATGTATCAATTACCTCATCTGAAATCAAGTACACCAACAATACAACTCAATGACGCTAGTAAATATCAGGTTTACTGGGATCTGAATAATAGGTTTACCTAAAACATTTTTGCACATGATACTGATCTTTCTTAAAGCATATATTCACGAGCATGTGAGGATCTTCCCGTTAAGAGTAAAGAAATGTAATACGAGAACGAAACCAATTATTTAAAACTACGGCTACACAGTCCAAAAAAAGTTAAACACACTTTGATACGGGTTTCTAACAGTGACAACAATAAAGTAATTTACAGTTGTTTCCCCATAATAATACTCAGAATGTTTCGCTCATTAGTAATGATTATACAGCACCTACGGAATAAATAATATTACTGTTGTGGATGTGAAATCCCCAAATACAACTTGTGAGAAAGGAATTGCCATTATATTGTGTTATTCAATCTGAACTCAATACATGGACATTCAATACATTTCGACCATTTATATTTAGTGACAAATACTAATTACATAAATTCTTTTTTAGTTGTTTCGGGGACATGATCAAAAAAGCTCCAACTACTAATCTGGCTTTTTTACCCTAGTTAGCAAGGGGAGGAAAGAGGATAGTAGTCTCGTTTATTGTATTGGGGTCGGAGTTGTGAGATATAAGTATAGCGCACAAACGTGTCAATTACTCAATCTATTTCTGTTAATTCACTTGTACAGTTGAAAGGGTTGGTTTGACAGATAAGAGGACTAGTTTTCAATTATAAGGTCACAAGTCAAAACACAGCGCCACTTCAGTCTGAGTGGTCAAGTTGTCTCTAGTTTTTATACAGTAGTTCAAAAGTAATTGCACAGACTTGTACTTCATATAAGTTTCTTGGTACGTAAGACACGCTAAAAAAGGCAGAAACGTAATATTACTCTCGGAGATAGTACCTGTACAATCAGACTAAATTCTGAGTTATGAATAACCTATAACATTCTTAAGGTAAAATCAAACTTTTCTAAGTGAATAGGAATCGTTTCTTTTTAGAATAAGAGAGCTAAACATAACGTTGATCATTGATTAGAAATGAGAAGTACGAACCAATCCTGACAAAATCACTTACTGGTTTAGAATAGTTAGCCATGATAAAATTAATTTAGCACTATTAGGGCGAATAAAACACAGTTTGGACCGGTGACTTAACAGCGAAACTAGTACATATTGCTAATGGTGCCTTAAGACACTGGCAAAAACGGATAAGCATAGGGAATAAACTATAACTTACACGAAAGATAAAAGAGTGATTTAACTTTTTGGCGAGATCCAAAGAACGTGTATCTTGCCACGTGATAACACGAGTTCGAGGATTGGATGTCTTCCTGTCAAACTACTTATACTTAGGAATAAAATCTTACTTATCCCACAACAACAGACTATTTCGCTGAACAGAAATACCTATACAATTGATCCGATCAGGGTTAATTTCAGCATCTACATGATTATCTACAAAAGTGTTGGTGTTACCTTGTAATGCTTCATCTAGCAGCTTGCAAAAGGATTCCCATACAGCCTCTGGATCCAATTCGCAAGCACCATCAGGCCTTTCAAGCCGAGGTACCTGGAAGAAAAGAATAGCTGTAACATTATTTTGCAGGGTGTAACTGTCTGTTTTCACTTATCTAAATTTAATTTAAAAAGACAAAGTTAAGAAGTATACTATGCAGAAATAGTAAATGTGCAGGCTACTTAAAAGTTAAGCTATCCAGAATGAACTGGTTGGGACAGGTCGCAGGCTAATCCCATGTTTGCTGAAAATTAAGGGGAGGTAATTAACAATCGAAAGTGCTTAAACAGGGACTAAAAGTGCCTGCATTATTATCTAGAAACAATATCTACAATCATTGGTTTGGTGAAATTCTAAATGATAATGAAAATGATGCATACGTTGATGAATAATTAGCTTGAAGGTTTTGATTTAAACCATAGATCACATCAGAAGCACGTTTTGCCTCAGATTGGATAAAACAGTAGTATCGTAGGTGCTTACAACAGATCCAGTTTACAGTCCAACAGGTGAATTTCCAGGGCCATTTAATATATATATATATATACCATTGTTTAGTGTTGTACAGTTCAACAGACCTTAAGTGGTTGCTAACTTCATAAGTCGAATGAACTATTTGTCCGTAAAATCCTCCAAGAGCAACAAACTGATTCCAGACACTATTTACTTTTATTTTGATAGATTCTTAAGAAAATCCCTTCATACTATCACACCGAGTAAAATCTGTTGAACATATTGTGGAATTATTTTTATTTATTTAAACAGATAAATACTGCTACAAGGAGACATCAGATATATATGCGCCGCACAAATCTCATTTGATTTGTGTGAGGGCTGTGATGCTACCCAGGTGCCCAAACCGAAGCAGGTGGTTTTCTCAGGGGGCCACACCTGGAGCCTTTGACCTAAAGGTTCGACCCACAAGGCAGTGGAGCATCTCAAGGAGATGCAGTCCCATGGTATTCGATGACCAACAATAGGTTCATATGCCATTTGTTTCCTCAGGATATTGGAGCCCATGTGCACCATTGGTTTGCAATAGGGGTTTTCCAACTCCCGTAGGTCGACCCTCCGTGTCCACCAACCCAGTTAAAGCGACGGACATTCGCTTTTCGTCCTCTCAATTTCGTAAACAACGGTAATGCCACGACAAGGCAGTGAGTAGGACTTCCCTGGAAGGGGCTATATACTCGCGGCCATGTGAGAGTATTTCGAGAGGGAGAGCTGACTCTCCCCACTCTCGGCCGCACCAGAGCATTTGTGGAATTACCTCAAGGCATTCGAACCCGATCCCTCTCTCCAGGACAAAAATCTAAGGGATACGAATAATTAGGCTACGACTGAAATTTATGCTAAAATAAAGTGGTTGGATTGTCAAAAGCATCGGAATCATTC